>NC_084735.1:64896342-64958842 GCF_033978785.1 Entelurus aequoreus | reverse complement strand
CTCGTAACAGGTCACGTGTCATGCACTTTGCACTACTGCAGGTCTTTCAACTTGTGGCCCACATTGTTTAATAATGAAGGAATAAATCCGCCTGCCCGGTCCTCAGCTTTCAGAAAGTTTATAATTTATTAGTCCTGCACTACAACGTATGTGTAAGACATGCACTATAAATACAAACGTTTATTTCTAATAACACACAGTTGAACAGCATAATTGTGCGTATAATGAACAGTACACTAATACAATTGCCTATCACTGTCACTTTGGCTGCATTTTATTTGTATATTGCATTTGTTATTATATGATAATTCACTGGCACAATAAACAGTCTAATTTCAAGTATTTAGCCTAACTTAAATGGAACACTTTCACAACATGTTTTAATTTCAAAATGTAATTTGCAGTTCTAAAAATATTTAGCTTCTACCTGATCGTGACATCCAAGCGTGATGAAAGTATCGACTCCAAGCGTTTGTGAAACTGGAGGGCTTGTGTGTGAGACAGTGCATGTGTGTGTGAGCGGTAGATGAGTCTGTAGCAGCAGCTGGTCTGGCTCAGGTCCGGATGCGAGAATCTGTCAATGAGTTTAACATGTTCCACCGCCCCGCAGGTGGCCTCTCGGACCAAGGCGTGGAACTTCTTCTCGTCCCACATCGTCCCGGTCCAGAGGCTGATATCGAAGCTGAAGAGCTCGGGGTAGAGGGAGAAAGGGGTGAAAGGTGACCCAGGCGAGGGCCGGAGTTCAAATTGCTTCAAGAAACGTGGGTCATGTGACCACAGCAGTCGCCAGTCTGGGAATGAGAATATGAGCACGGCAAGGTGGTCCAAGTTCAAAGATACAGTCACGCAAAGGTGGCTACTTGTGTCACTTGTGCACACTTTACCAATCAACCCCATCGGTTGTGCCATCAGATGCATGCCTCCCTGCTCGATAACCATGGAGACGCCATAGGGATCTAGCAGCCTCTCCAAAGTTTGCTCGAGAACTTTTGCTGGCTCACACTTTTTTGGCAATACGCCAGTGAGGAGGAGCTCGTGAAAGGCAGGCTGAGACCAGAGGCTGACGGGAACATTGTGGAACACCACACCACTGATGCCAAACAGTAAGCTTTTCACACCATTTAAGCTCTGGTTATCTTCCACTTTTGTTTCTCCAGGATTCCACTCTTCTTTTTCAGTTAGACGCCCCTCCATCTGGGGGCCCAGTGAAGGACGCAGCACATAACGAGCAGTCTCCCCCTCACAGTCAGAACAGCACAGTGACCTCTTCCCATGTAATCCCTTCCTAGTCCTGCACTCTGAGTTAGCACAATTCCTCCTTTTGTCAAAACACTCCTGACCCTCATCTTTACCTGTGGAGCTGCAAGCCTCACAGTCCAGGTCTTCCTGACAGGCATGAATCCAGTAGCAGAGTGTGTTTTTAATATCAGGGCAGCATGTGTGCAGCTGTTTAGCCGTGATGAGGAAAGGAGGGGTCTGTGTCTCCATGGAGACAGCCCACTTTTCTTGTAAGCTTCCCAGTAGAAAGTCCTGCACCAGTTTGACAGGATGGACAGAATCTGCTGAGAGGAACCCCCTGAGAAAAGAGTAGAACAACCCGGTCAGAATCTAGAAGGGCACCCTCCGTAAGGCGACCTGTGATGCGTGTTACAACTGTTAGAGAAATATTTTCCCACCTTTGCACAGAGTGAACTGTGCATGAGATCTTATCTCATGTGCAGTAAATTATGTTCAAGGACATAACATGAATGCATCCTGTGTTTCCTATCATTAATACACACACATTGTATCTCATGGTCACTAATGCCTAGTTTCTCTTGTCATATTCTTATTTTTACTGTGTTATTTTTATTCTTATTGCTGCTTTTTATTTTTATTCTTCTTGTAAAATGTTCTATTTTATTTCCATTTATACCCACATTATTTACTTTTTAAATTTGATCTCAATTCTGTACACTGCTGCTGGAATTTTAATTTTCCTGAGGAAACTCTCCTGAAGGAATCAATAAAGTACTATCTATCTATCTATTTAGGTTCCGGAAGAAGAGGTACACACACACATACACACACACACACACACACACACACACACACACACGCACACACACTCTCCGTTAAGTTTCAGTTTCGATCCTATCAAGGCGAAGTAACCGAGATGGTCAAAAGCATGCAAGTAGGGTGACCATTTTAGAGATATTGCTCTGTACTTCAGACAGCTCAGTTCGATCTCCCAGCTGGTATTGCTATTGTTTGTACTTACTCCTTTTTCACTTTCCCTTTTCCATAGAATACATTGTTAAAGTTCAAGTCTAGTCATCTCTCATCAATTTAGACAGCCTTAGAATAAAATGATTTGGGTTGACTTTTCCCTTCTAAAGAGAGGGTCCCAATACAACATTGGAAACTTGTGTAAAACAATTAGTAAGTGCCAAATCATAAGCTTCATATAATTTTGGACGCAGTTTTGGATGCCTCTGCCCGCGCAGTGGGCCAGTTGGGACGTCACACATTGACGGACGTACTTATGTGGGCGTTACTGGACTCTGTGTTGGGAAGCCTCCTCTCCCTCTTCTAAGCCCAGACAGCTGCAGACTACCGCCGCTAGAACGTCCGTAGATTCCTTCTCATTTCATGCCCTTCTGCCTGCTCTATTTCTATAAAATAAATATTTCCGTAGGTATTTGTCCACGACATTTGGGCCACAACAAAATTGGATTAGCCGCTGAACTCCGACTGGCGTCGTCCTGCACCTCTTACAGCTCTATTTGATGGTTGGTGTAACAAATGTCACAGTGAAAGGCAGAAGATCTGCCGTAAATATCTGGTCTTACTTGCTAGCATTAGCTTATAGACAGAGATCTACAAGACTTTGTTTTCCAACCATTGGAACGAAAAAAGTGAGTGTGAAGGTCAGTGCTGTAAAAGAAGCAAATGATCTTCATTTAACTAATGAAAGAAATCATGAATTACATGACCAATTGTGTAATCGACTTGGCGACGCAGTATGAGCGTATCACTGCTGGTCTCTCTGCACCATACCAAAGCAGGAGTCTCCGAACACCAGCCTAGGACATTAAAATAATATTTAAATGGAAAACATGAAAATACAGAGAAGCTGCTGATGGTGTGTTTGACTGTGAAGCAGCTGGAAGGAGATAGAAGTAGAAATAAATTTTCCAAGGTAAATGTTGTACATTATTATTACATTACTTTATAAAAAATACTGTTGTTGTTAGTACTACTTTCTATTGTATTTTTTTCATACAATATTTCTTATCTAAAAGTTGTTGTTTTTTAAAAGGCATGTTACATGTTAAAACAAGGGAATTACATTGATTTTAATTAACTTCAATGGGCAATGTTGATTTGAAATAGAAGTGTTTTGAGTTAAGAGCTCTGTCACAGAACCAATTAAGCTCGTAAATTGAGGTACTATTATAAATGGCACAGACACAGAATGGGGGGGACAAAGTTGCCCTGGCAATTTTCCAAGCTAGGCAGGTTGCATCAGACCAGCAGCAGACGCAGGACATTATTTTGCAATAACGGCACCTTTGAGACTCTCGAGCCCTGTTGTGTTCAAAGCAATTGTTTACAGTTCGGTTTACGTCACATCATACTCTTGCTCTGACGTTGTCATTCATCTAATTATATCAAAGCAAGATGCTGCCTGAAAGCACAATTAGAGCAGAATCCCACTTTGCTGAGTTCTGTGTAAAAGACACAAGCAAATAAATGCCAGACCTCCTGTTGCAGCACTTTTGTGGGATCTCTGTGCAAAAGAGGCACATGTTTTTCATGGATCCAGAAGACATTCCAGATTATGCTCAATATGTAATGGATTACTCTATGGATAATTATTCATAATACAATCAAACACATTTATTTTTGTTCATGACTTTCTACATAACCCTGCTAACAGGAGGTTAGAATACCTGGAAATGAAATCACTGAGCTCAGCTGGAATGTTGTACTGGACCTTCTGTCCTTCAATAACTTCCTCCACTTTACACACTTGAGGGCAGCTGAAGGGGACGCTGCGAGTGAACACATGGAGCAAAGCATTCTCCAGATGAAAGCCTTTATCCTGGCTCCTGTAAAAAAAAAAGGTATTTAATATTAACAACCACCCTCCATTTGCATATTTAATGGCCTGAGTCATCTCTTATGTTTAAACACTCACCTTTACATCTTACCTGTATCCGGTGCACTTGTAGCTCTGGTATTCCTCACCCTGGAAAGGGCGGACATCACTAAGGATAATGTGCGCCTCTGCTGCCATGGCAACCACCTGCCAGCTGTTGTGCCGCTCTCGCCTCAGCTGGTCGGCCGGCGTGCCACCTTGTCCGTTACACAGGGAAATATGGATCTCCCCGTCTTCAGCCAGCAACTGAACGCAGCTGGACACAAACAGAATCTGGCAACTACAACACACCGTGGCAGCACGGTGCATAGTGGAGTGTATGTTCTCTCGGTGCTTGTTAGGCTAACCGATTTAAACAAACTCGGACAAACTTTATTGATAGGAGACTCTAAATTGCCCGTGGGCATGAATGTGAGTGTGGATGTCTTTTTAACCATTGTGCATCCCTAGGGCCCAAAACGGGCATTAAATGTGTTCCTTATGTGAAGTGAATTATTTGTATATAGCGCTTTTCTCTAGAGACTCAAAGCGCTTTACATAGTGAAACCCATTATCGACATCTTTAAGCTACATTTAAACCAGTTTGGGTGGCACGGGGGACATGTGGGTAAAGTGTCTCGCCCAAAGACACAACAGCAGTGACTAGGATTGTGGAAACGGGGATCGAATCTGAAACTCTCAAGTTGCTGGCACGGCCGCTCTACCAACCGAGCCACGCTGCCTCGATTGTGCAGGTTGGAAGTTAGCGGTCTGACATTTTTAAAGTATTTTTGTTTATAAAAGTGAATTGTGTTTTTGATTCCAACATTGTTGGAATACAATATAAAAATAAAGTATACCGGTACATACTTTCTCTTCAGACCTCTTCCGGCCCCGTTGACTCCCGTTATAACTGCTATTTTTTAAAAGACTAAAATCAATGTTGTCATGAATCCTTGTCATATTCAAGAATGTAATTAACCACTCTCTGTAACTTATTTTTTAGAAATATTACATATTTTGCATTTTCTCATGAAAAAAAAAACAGTTATTTTGGACAAAAACGCCAAAAACATAATAAGCTTAGTGTCAATAGATGGATCAAAGTTGTTAAATATTTCAAGCGTTAAAGGAACAAATATATAAATTTATTGCTGACACTTTTTTGAGCGGGTCCCTTTTGGATCCTAAGAGTAATTGTGTATTATAGTCAATCCTAAACTTGTACAAGGGTTAATAAAGTTACATTGAAGTACATCACATGTTTGCACAAAATGGGTAGCAGAGCTCATTATTGCTCTGGTGTTCACTGGGGAAGAACTTATTAGGCAAAATATTAGAATAATTACAATTAAATGAATACATTTTGATACAGCTCTACCATCAGATGCGTACTAGAATGTGTACCTAATTGTGTGTCTGTTGATTGTAGCCACTGTTTACTTTAGAAATGACAATTATTATAAAAATATTGTACTTCTTACAGTAGGCAAACAACATTATACAAGATGTTTCTAACCACAGGTATCATTAGAACCTTAAAACCTCCCTGACACAATCTGATAATGGACTTTGCAGTGAAGTGTACCACCTAAATCCCTGTTAATTATACCTGAGGAAGAAGTCTTTAAGAAGTTGGCGGTTCTTTTTAACACCGCTCTTCCTCCCGCAGTGTGGGAAGTTAAATACAACACGGTCAAAGATATGACCCTGCAAGGACACGTTTTCCCCCAGCCTTGTGCTGTCCACCTCGAACAGCACCCTTCCTCCTGCAATACACATGCAAAGGTACAAAACATTCTGGGAAAAACACAAACTAAATGGAAAGGTTCATTGATGTCAACCCTCACCGGAGTCCTTGATGGTCTGAACGTTATCAGATGCACCCTCCTGCCGCAATGTCTCCTCCTGCGGCTGCAGACAAGTCGCCGTGACCATCTGCGATGAACCTTGCAAACTGCATAAAGCAGCAGAAAAGGAGAAGTTCCCTTCTCCCACTAGCAATACTGACATTGAACGAGACATCACCAGGTTGTTTTAAGAGTAGTGTCCCTCCCGCTTTCCTTTTAGAATAACAAATACGCGTATTGGACAGTATCTAAATTAATTGATTCAAATGTACGTTTTGTTGCCGTAAATTAGTACGATTAATTTGTTTTAGTCCGTTTTGTGGGATTAAAAAACATCTGACCCTTTCGTGATTCACGCCGAATAATCTCCCCAACTGTACAGCGCTTGTGTTTTATATAGTGTTTCAGCTATAGGAGTCCGGACTAGAATCAAGGCTGGGAATGTGGACTTCCTTAGGTCCAGAAAAAGATAAATAATTTAAAGTATATTTAAAAAAAAAATCTAATTCTAATTTAAATACATTATTTAATAATATTTGGTACATTTTAGTTACCTTTAAAGATTTTAAAAAATTACGTTTTCAAAGTGGCTTTTCTGATCATGTTTTCAAGGGGACATATTATCTCGTGACACATAACAGCCAGAAGATCAGTCCCTTTCCTTTTTTTTCCACGGCTGGTCTTATTCATTCACCAAACAGTCTTACCAACGTATGGCTGCCGGTTTCTTACAGGAATTTAATGTATTTTTGAACACGTTGAAGGTAGGGCAGCATAACAAAAATAATACCTAAACGTCCGCTTTCGATGATGCTAAGGTCATGCTAGCTAACCGTACTGATGCACCCTGCTATGCTACCCCTTATAATTGCTGCAGTTATATTTTTACATTGACAGCAATTTTTAATTAATTTGCAATGCTTATATTTTGTTATCATGTCGCTCTGTCCTATACATTCAGCAGACAGAATGTTTGATTTGCCTGGACAATGAATAATATTCAATTTCTGAGCCTCTTTTCCAAAATTCTACCTTTTTTAAAATACAATAGGCCTATTGTATTATCTAGATCTGGTTCAGTGTTTCATTACATTGTACTTATGTATCATAATTTGGGACTGGTATGTGAGAGGTTGTGTTTGGATAATAAATGTGATACAAGTACCTTTGTTTTCCATAGGACATTTTTCAGGCCCATGGGCAGTGTTCTGGCTTTGTCTTCGGGTGCGGGTCACCAGAACTGGCCTTTTTCCACAGACCACCCTCCTTCTCGCTGGGATGCACATCCTGCTCACTGGTACAGCCCGCCACACTGGGAGAGGAGAGATGGACGCCTACCTAACCCAGGCAGCTTTCACTCCCTACACAGGAGTTGCAAAGGTACAGTATGCCTCGTACAAAATGATATCCCAAGAAAGGCACTGTAATACTAATTATTTGTTCATTATTATCATAACAAAAAACATAATATGATTACCTTAATTAACCATCTCGATTAATACTTACATACGATCACACTTTTAAAAAAAATTCTCCTTAAAGAGCCGCATCACATACACTGCAATTTCAATCAAAATTCACAGTTGATGGCATGGCGGCCGGCACTTCCTACTCACTTTTGCCGTCCCCCATCGTACCTCACCGGCCAGGGTGAGCTGTCTGCCCTGGCTGATGAGGAACGCTGGCTATTAATCATCAGGTTGTTTATTACTTGCATGTATGAATGTATAGTAGTACCTCAACTTATGAGCTTGATTGGTTCTGTGAGAGAAACCTTAACTCAAAACACTTTAATCTCCCATTGGAATTCGATTGAATCAATTGATGATTGCCCCTCCAAAACTGCACTATTTTATTTTATGTAACATGACTTTTAAAAAGAAAGACACACTTTTGCATAACAAATATTTTATAAAAGCAATACAATAAAAAGTACTGCTAACAACTGCAGCAGTTTTATGAAGTAATGTAATAATAATGTACAGCATTTACATTGGAGAGTGGACTTCTACTGCAGTTGCTTTTCCGTCAAACGCACCATCAGCAGCTTTTCTATATGTTCATGGATAAATGTCCAACATTTAGATATTATTTTAACATACTTGGCTAGCATAAGACTCATTCTGCATCAGTGTGGTGCAGACTAGCTGCGATATACTCCAATTGTTTTGCCTCGCTCTGACATGTTTCTGATGATTTATTTTTTCAACCCTATGAACACCATCCACTTCTTCTTAACACTGTCCTTCACACTCACTTTTTTCCTTTCCAATGGTTGAAAAACAAAGTTATGTCAATCTCAAGCTATAAGTAAAACCAGATGTTTTAGGCAGATCTTACAGGGTTTACTGTGGCATTTACCACGGCAACTAATGGCAGGGATGCTTAGAAGTAAAATTTTTGCACGCAACTTGAAGCATGACAATTCGCCGATAGACAGCTCTTACCTCAAAATTCTCTTAAGTTGGGGCACTCTTAAGTTGAGGTACCACTGTACTGTGCAGTGAGTGAGTGAGCGTGCCCTTTGGGACAAGAACAACAAAAATACCTTGGAGAAGTTTCTCTAAAGCAGAGAACAATTAAGAATCTAAAATAATGGTGATAATGGTCCTGAACAATCTCAGTTCTAAGCAAGAAAAATCCTAATTTTCATTTTTTGAGACTTGTGCAGACCTATTTAAACTTAAAATACCAGAGGTGCATGGCCTTTAATTGGATACTAATACACTTATTAACACAAAATAGTCAGTCAATCATAAAGCATATAAATAATGTTAATTAAATTGATCTTTTATGACCAAGTTGCCTCTTTGCTCCCCCAGATGTGTTTCCTCAACAGATTGAGGGAGTCAAGATGATTGTCAACAAAACTCTGAGCAGCTTCTTCAAGGTGATGTATGAGAGGTGATAGATAGAGTTGCAGTTGCTCTGCAAACTACAGTAATACACTTATTGTTAAAAATATGAAAAAAAAAACATATTTTTAGAAGAGAGGGGTAAGCGGTAGAAAATGGATGGATGGAATATCATTTGTAATGGCAACATTTTTTATGCAGCTTTTACAATAGGATACATTTACCTTAGTGACACGGTTGGTTGTCAGGCTCATGATATCTCACCACCAGTGGGTGCTCTCTCTCTCTCTCTCTCTCTCTCTCTCTCTCTCTCTCTCTCTCTCTCTCTCTCTCTCTCTCTCTCTCTCTCTCGCTCTCTCTCTCTCTCTCAAATTTATGGAATTGGCTCATTTACATAGTCTTCTCTGGAGTAAGGCAGCTGGGACTTTTTGCGTTTTTCATGTCAAATTGTGAATACAGTGTTCAGTTCCTCAGTGTGTGTTGTATAGCTTTTTACACAATGGATTTATAACAAAGGCATTTTACCCTTGAAAAGTGTGAAGGGAAAGCTATAGTATATACGGTTATTAGCTAGCTAACTAGTTTTTACACGGTTATTAGCTCTGCTGTATCAAGAAACTCAATCTGGGGTTGGTCGTCACTTACATACACATGCATGCATAGATGTCACGCATACAGGAGGCTGCCCGAGAGATGTGTTTCCTGTTTAGGTTCTTTGCTCGTTTTTTGTTAGGATGCATTAAGTTATGCAGTTGTTTTGACCGAAAATAATTTTCCAAATAAAATAGCATTGTGACAACCAACCCCATAGCGTGTGAGAACCACCCCCGTGATGAGGTCGATTGTCACAATGTGTCAGAGTGTCTTTGACAGTTAACTACCTCTTTGTTACAATGAGTTGGAGCCTTTCAAGTCAACACTTGAACATTTAATTAAATGTAGGAATGACTCTTGCAAGATTTTTTTGAAGTGATGAGTAAATTACCGTGAGTTAAAAGTTTGACAACCAACGCCTCCAAAAAAATTAAGGACAAAATTAAATAACAATTGCTAGTGTGTCTATACATTTCTGGCTCATCTTTTTGAGACTTTTATACAAAAATACTGTAGCTTGTGAACTTAATTTTGGGATCATTGACTGCATGAATCAATATTTTTGTCTGTAGGTCAGTCATACTCTCCACCTCAGTGCCGTCAGTCCTTCGTACTATCGATTCCACGTGGAACACCTGCAGTCTGACGATTACAGCAAGGACAAGGTAAAAAAAAAAGAAGCACTTTTTGCGTGGTGTTTTTTTGTGTTTTGGTTTGTTAAACATTGTCCACATCCTTCCTCTACCTGTAGGATGCACCTGCATTAATCGGTGAGATGGATTCCTCAGGAAGTCTGAACGCGCACGCTCTGCTGCATCTCACTGAGCGTGTGCGAGCCAGAACTGTGTTCCAGGTATAAAATTCAGTTTTTTTCTTCCCTGCCACAGAAAATTTTATAATTTGCTACTAACATATAACAATAAATCACATTTACTTTAGACCCAGCAATCCCAGTTTGTAACGTGGCAGTTTGAAACGGAGTACAGAGGAAGTGATTTCACTGCCGCCGTCACGGTGGCTAACCCGGATGTGCTAAGAGAATCAGGTGAGAAAATGACAGTGCCACTCACCACACCTGGGCAATCTAGCAAGAAACTCCGACCACAACAATAAGTGTTAGCATTGTTAGATTGTTTTGACCTAACTTTTATATTTGGGTTTAGTGAATTGTGTGGTTGTACATCATTTTGATCTCGAGACAGCAATAAATTATGGAGTGAGGCTCATCATGTCATGAAATTGGTTTTTAATCTGTTCTGTGCATGTGTGTGCTTTTGGGACAGTTATCCTTGTGGCTCACTTCCTCCAGAGTGTGTCGTCTGGTCTGGTGTTAGGAGGGGAGCTTGTTTACCACAGAGGCAGAGCAGAAGAGGGCGGAATCCTCACGCTGGCTGGACAATATTCAAGTGGGGATTCTTGAATTTAATTTTTTCCAATGTTTGTTGAAACTTGCAGAACTTTTTCATTTTTGTGTTTTCAGGACCTAACTGGGTGGCGACTCTAAATGCTGGGAAAGGAGGAGCCCATGCTAGCTACTATCACAGAGCCAACAAACAGGTACTAAAAGCTAACACACGGGTCCTCAATACGCGGCCACCTAAATATTGAAACCGTACAGTTTTACAGAAAACTGCTTATTAAAAGAGGTAACACATTACATATAGCTCAATTGGTAATGATGCTTGCTTTCTGAACAAATGGACCAGAGTTTAATTCCCAGTCAGACTGAATGGTAATATGTTTATTTGTTAAAATATAATTTCTATTCACATCATTTTATTTATGTATGTATTGTTTGTTTGGTTTTATTTAATTTATTAATTTATTCATATATTCATATGTATTTTTGACAATACTGGCCTTTATAGTGTGTAATTGAGGACCCCAAACCTAACAATGACGATATTGACCCTATTGAGTGCATATTTGCAGAGATGAGGGGAATCTTAAAACACAATACATAGCATATGAGAAAACGGAACAGTGGTGTTGTTGAGTTGACTAAATTATAAACCAACACCATGTTTTTG
The DNA here is from genome assembly GCF_033978785.1 of Entelurus aequoreus. Lineage (NCBI taxonomy): Eukaryota > Metazoa > Chordata > Actinopteri > Syngnathiformes > Syngnathidae > Entelurus > Entelurus aequoreus. The sequence continues at coordinate 64,947,390 of NC_084735.1, read as the reverse complement.
GGAACCTCTTCTGAAAAAAAATATTAAAACAAAATAAACATTTGTTATTTTTAAAATTAAATTTTATCAGATTTTATTAGCCATATCTTAGCTGCTTCATTGATCATCATTATCTTAAAATTAGCATCATAACTCCTCCTCTGTTGTTTGTTAACTTGCTAATATTTGAGACATTTTTCCCCGCGGCAGGTCAATGTGTCTGTCGCTGGGTCGGTGTGTAGGGATAGTTAGAATAGATAGGTACCGGATTATGTACTTTTATAGGCATCGACCTGTCGGTACTACTGAGTATCGATTCATGTAAAATCAAACGCTGCCATATTTCAATACCTTTGTTGCATGGGACGTCACGTCCGGTTGCAGACTCGACCGGCTCAAACACTTGGCGGGGAAACAAGCACTCAAGCAGCACTCAGTGGACTCAGTAGGACTGCCTCTACGTAATCTTCCAATTTTTCATGTCAACAAAGTAAGTATGCCTGATGAAAAACGCTTGAAAGTACAGTTAGGCTCCATTTTTCAAAATGTGCTAGCTTAATGTTGATTGTTGAATGTTGGCTTTGCCGTATACATTCTATTGATAAGCATTAGCAATTTTACATGGCAATTTCACCACCAACTTACACTTTGTAGGGTACTACGAAAGACAAGACATTCAGCTCAATGGCAAAGACTACTTTTGGACTATAGCAACATCTCGTAGTCCAGTGCTATTCAACTCGTAGCCCGGGGGCAAAATTCGGCCCGGGAATGACACAATACCGGCCCCTGAGTTCAGTCCAAAACTTGGAAGACAAAAATTTTTGCAGCACATTCTTAAAAACACTTGCGTGCTGTCATAAAGATGATATTCGACTAGATTTTTTATTTTAAGAAAATGTTATTAAAAACAGCAAAGTGCTCCTGTAACTCTGACAAAATAGACCAAAAATCACATGTCTACTGTAGAGAACGCTAGATCGCCAGAAAATACAAAATAGGTCTAATAGTGAAGGAAGAGGTCCAGCCCCCAGGTCCTTAAATTTCTGGAAATGTGGCCCCCAAAACAATTTAGTTGAATATCCCTGCCATAGTTTATACACTACTGCAATCTAACATTTTGGAATTGCAACTGCATGCAAACTCTACTATATAATACTTGCAAATGAGACTAGGATAAGTAATCAAGATATAAGAACTAGACAGCACAGATATCATGATCAGCTCTCTGTTAAATGTTAAATAAATATTTTTATTTTATTATTGAAAATTAACATTTACACATGAACACTCAAAAATTGATACCCTTAAGTACCGGCATCAATTCCCAGGTACCAGGAGATGGTACCGTATTGTTTCAAATGTAAAAGGTACCCATCCAATGTGTGTGACTGACTGGAAGAAAAGCTCTGAATCCATTTGGGAGAAGTCGCTAGCCCCAAGATGTAATATGACCGTCATAGTCATAGTTAGGGAAAAATATGGTTATGTGTACGATGAGGTTTAATTGATGAAGTATTTTTTTCATACATGTGCTCACCAGATCCAAGTAGGGGTGGAGTTTGAAGCCAGTACCAGGACTCAGGAGACCACAACTTCATTTGGGTATCAGATGGAACTTCCAGAAGCCAACATGGTTTTTCGAGGTATTTTATTTTGTTTAATTGTATTCTCTATATCAGACCTTGGCAAAATACGGCCCACGGGCCACATACGGCTCATTAAAATTTTCAATTCGGCCCGCCGGAATTTTCCAAAAAATGTCTTTAGACTTTTAACATCTATATCCCCGGACTCGATGTTCCTCGAAGGTGTGACAAATGAGGAAATAATCAATATTGTGAAAAACTGTGGATCCAACTCCTCAACTGATTGTAACGGAATTGATATGGAAACAATAAAAAAGGTTTTTGAAGAAATTTCAATTTTAATAAAAATCAGCAACCTATCATTTCAAACAGGCATATTCCCAGATAATGACGTGGAGACGCGGGTGTACACCGCCTTCCGCCCGACTGCAGCTGGGATAGGCTCCAGCACCACCGCGACTCCGAAAGTGACAAGCGGTAGAAAATAGATGGATGGAAAATGAAAGTAGCAAAAGTCTCTACTTTCAAAATTTTGTAAAATTATTGAAAAATTGTTTAACAACAGATTGGACAAATTCATGAATAAAAATGAAACACTCACAGACAACCAATATGGATACAGAGCCAACATTTCAACATCAATGGCATTAATCGAAATAACGGAAGAGATCACCAATGCAATAGACAGCAAAACATGTGCTGCTACACTGTTAATGGATTTAACAAAAACATTTTACACAATCCATCATAATATCTTAATTAACTAATTAGAACGGTATGGCATCAGAGGCTTGGTCTTGAACTGGGTAAGAAGCTACTTAACTAACAGGAATCAATACGTGAAGCGAGACGAACACACTTCTCCAGAGCTGAAAATATCTTGTAGCATACCTCAGGGATAAATACTAGGACCAAAATTGTTCAATCTTTATATATACGACATTTGTAAAGTTACAAAGGACTTAAAGTTAGTATTATTTGCAGATGATACAACTGTATTTTGTTCAGGAGAGAACACAGAAACTAATACAAATAATTACAGACGAAATTAACAAATTAAAAAGACAAATAGACGGAGTAAACATTGAAAGTAGGGATGTCCGATAATGGCTTTTTGCCGATATCCGATATTCCGATATTGTCCAACTCTTTAATTACCGATACCGATATCAACCGATACCGATATCAACCGATATATGCAGTCGTGGAATTAACACATTATTATGCCTAATTTGGACAACCAGGTATGGTGAAGATAAGGTACTTTTTAAAAAAAATTGTAAAATAAGATAAATAAATTAAAAACATTTTCTTCAATAAAAAAGAAAGTACAACAATATAAAAACAGCTACATAGAAACTAGTAATGAATGAAAATTAGTAAAATTAACTGTTAAAGGTTAGTACTATTAGTGGACCAGCAGCACGCACAATCATGTGTGCTTACGGACTGTATCCCTTGCAGACTGTATTGATATATATTGATATATAATGTAGGAACCAAAATATTAATAACAGAAAGAAACAACCCTTTTGTGTGAATGAGTGTAAATGGGGGAGGGAGGTTTTTTGGGTTGGTGCACTAATTGTAAGTGTATCTTGTGTTTTTTATGTTGATTTAATTTAAAAAAAAACAACAAAAAAAACGATACCGATAATAAAAAAACCGATACCGATAATTTCCGATATTACATTTTAACGCATATATCGGCCGATAATATCGGCAGGCCGATATTATCGGACATCTCTAATTGAAAGGGTAGAAGAAAACACATTTTTGGGTGTAATAATAGATGATAAAATAAACAGCAAACCTCATGTTAAAAATACACAACATAAAGTAGCAAGAAACATGTCAGTAAAGAATAAACCAAATTTGTTCTGTACCAAAAATCCCTTCATATTCTCTACTGCTCACTAGTGTTTCTATATCTGAGTTATTGTGTAGAAATATGGGGAAACAACTGCAAATGTGCGTTTCATTAAACGAGCGGTGTTATAAAAAAGAATAATACATAATGTTGGATATAGAGAACATACAAACCCTTTCTTTATTAAAGCAAAAATATTGAAATTCAATGACTTGGTGCATTTGCAAACAGCTAAAATTATGTACAAAGCAAACTATAACCTGCTACCCAAGAATGTATAACAATTCTTCTCAACTAAAGAGGAGAAATATAACCTTAGAGGAAAATCGAATTTCAAATTTGTATGCACATACAACACTTAAGACTGTTAGCATATCTGTATGTGGAATTAAATTATGGAATGGTATGGCATCAGAGGGTTGGTCTTGAACCGGGTAAGAAGCTACTTAACTAACAGGAATCAATACGTGAAGCGAGGAAGTCAAACAAAGCACCAATATGATTCAGTTTAAGAGACTGTTCAAACTACAAGTGTTCACAAAGTACAAAGAAGAACAATTATGAAGTTATTGAACTTTTTTTATTATTTTTTATGAGATAATGTTTATTTATGTATTTAATATTTGTTTACTTACTTATGATATATTTATTTTATTAATATTTATTCATTCACAGTTCTGTTACAAACAGAGAAAAAGGAAATGGGATAAAATTGCTATGATACGAAAAGGGGTAGGCTTAAATAAACTCTGCTTCTTCCTAATCCTTTTTGGACGTGCTGTAATGAAACAACTGGAAATATGTGATGCATTACATTGTATCGTATGCATGTTCGAAATAAACTGAAACTGAACTGAACTGTAGCCGACATTATGATGTACAGTGTTTGTTTTCAAATGACCGTATGTCTTAAACAATATAAAGTATTTCAATGGTTGGAATCTGCGCTTTTGAGTGATGTACGGGTTATTACGGTAATCTACGTCACAGCCGCTCCAGCCAGACGAGGCACCAAGCAAAGTGGGTGGAGTTTGTTTACAGAGCACCCAGACGCAGAAACAGATTTTGACAACAAAGTTCTGCAGAAAAGAAATTATATCAGATTGTAGATGTTTTTTACCCTCTGCATTCATTTTTCGCTGTTTGTTGCATTTTTTTTCATTTTGCTTAAATTTAAAAGATGTGGATCAAGTAGGTGATCTGAGAAGTAAAAGAGGAGCTTTCTTCATATATTCCTAATATTCTTTACTTCATCTACATTCTGGGTGCTTCATTCAGTTACACATTTCTTTCAGTTTTTTAGATGGTCGGACATAACAGTTTTAGGATTCTATCAGACATTATTGTGAGTTTTTGTATTAGTGTTCCTGAACACACATTCACACCGGCCCCCAGACACATTTTTTCAATCTCAATGTGGTCCCAGAGTCAAAATAAATGCCTAAGTCTGCTCTATACCTTTTTTTTATATCTTGCAAGAATATTTTAAGATGCATTTATGTTATGTGCTTGCAGGTATGATTAACAGTCGCTGTATCTTCGGAGGCGTGCTGGAGAAGCGTATGAGTCCGCTTCCTGCCACCCTGATCATGGGTGCGTTTGTAAACCACCGTGGTGACAAACTGCAAGTAGGTCTCGGTGTCAATGTGGGACAATAGTCCACAGCTGACTGACATGTCAGGGATAACAAAACACAGAGATTGCTCCCATGAGCGGTCTCACCCTGAATCGGGATGAAGACCTGGAAGCAGCAGAGTACCAGAGGGTCTGAAAGTTTGCGTCTTGAGTCTGAGAACAATTCCTGAATTCTTGTCCTGCAATCTACCTCTAAAAAAATAGGGGGGTTATTTTTTTAAATTTGGTTGCCATCCAAATTAGTGGGAATGATTAGATGAATTTATTAAGGGACACATTTTGTTACAAAAAACATGAGGGATTTACTGTCATGGAAAGAGAGACTATCAAAACAATATTTTGTTATGTTTTTGCCCATTACTGGAATGTGCTCATTTTATGCATATTAGAACACAATCATGCTAATATTATTTTAATTTGCAGACAAACTTATTGGCCTAGGTATATACTGTACTGTACAGTATGTGTTTTAATGATGACAGAGTGTGAAGGTATACAAAAGGTGCTGTTATAAACCAATGAGAGGACCAAGTAATGAACTATATGAAACATACCGTAAATGCTCTAATTATAGCCTTACCTAAACCACAAAATACCGGGCATTGATTTGAAGCAGGTGATAATTGGAAAATTACATTCAGATTCTTTTTAAACTTTAAAATGATTTGAAATGCATAAGAAAACATAGCTCTTTTTGACCATTTATTAACGAGTACATTATACGACACAGCAGCAACAAAACCAATGTTGTAATAGTGGTAAGAAGCAAACTGCTCAGTCAGCTTTAACAGTGCCGATAAGGTCATTGTAAAAAGCAGTGCAGCAAGTGTAACAGTTTCACACCAGCAGCTCGGTAGCACAACCAACATTTTAAAGCGTGTGCAGAGGTAGATAAAGCTGCTGGATGATGACCACTCTTGATACTGCCATATTATGACATCATGAGGTTTCCTACAGCCACATATCTTGCTGCTAAAGTATTAAAGGCCCCAGAGGTTATTTCTCTTGTAGACCACACAAATGGTGCCCATAGGAGACATGACAATTAATTGATTGGAGGCGTTAATTGGAGCACTTACTGTAAGTGGAAATACTGTATAATGCAACCTGCACTATTGCACGTTTGGATTATGTGTTATTTATTTGTTTTAATGTTATTTATCAATGAAGGGAAGTTGAAGGGATCGAATGCATATTTGCAATTAATTTATTAAACTGCATCATTTCTATTATTGTAACAGTTTACATTATTGTCTCTAATCCGCGCACCAGATTCAGTATTAAATACACCTGCAAAATCCAGTGCCATCCATTGGATCCTCTACAAAGTTTTGGCATTTTGAATGTAACCAGTTCTTAATATAATGATATTACTATAATTCCACACCACTGGTGTCGATCGAAATTCAGCAGGATTAATTTTGTAAAGGTGGAACGTTTTCAAAAATAGGATCAACTTGTTGGGATTAGTCGCTCAAAACTCTTGAACAGTTCTTGAATCCGGTTTTCCAAAATGTCCATTTAGATTAATTGAAAGTGTCAAAAAAAATCTAAAGTAGCAGGTTTGAACAAAATAGGCTGCAAAGCAAAGTCACAACTCACCAACATTAAAAATACAAGAAATAATTTCAAATATTTTTAATATAAAGCCATAAAAACTGAACGTACTGTACATTCATAAATACTAACATACTGTGTATATATATATATATATATATATATATATATATATATATATATATATATATATATATATATATATATATATATATATATATATATATATATATATATATATATATATATATATATATATATATATATATATATATATATATATATATATATATATATATATATATACACACATTATCTTGTTGCTGATTTCCCTTAAGCAGCAGCCATATTTCTGTGTCTGTTATTTGTCCCTGAAAAGAGACGAGAAGAATCCTTTTCCTGACTCGCCTTTCAGTTTCAAAGACTTGCTTCTTTGGAGTCCTCCTGTGCTCATTCGTTCTCGCTGCATTTCTTTGATCCTGTCCTCCTCTTTTTGTAGCACCTGCTGGTTGATCACTAAGCGCATGTCCTCCTGACACACAAATTGTCCAGAAATGTGGACGCTTGATGAGATACAGTCAAGGAAGTGTTTTGAAACTCTATGATGATCATTTTGGATCATTGAGAGTAATGCATGAGAACATTTAACTACACTACCGTTCAAAAGTTTGGGGTCACATTGAAATGTCCTTATTTTTGAAGGAAAAGCACTGTACTTTTCAATGAAGATAACTTTAAACTAGTCTTAACTTTAAAGAAATACACTCTATACATTGCTAATGTGGTAAATGACTATTCTAGCTGCAAATGTCTGGTTTTTGGTGCAATATCTACATAGGTGTATAGAGGCCCATTTCCAGCAACTATCACTCCAGTGTTCTAATGGTACAATGTGTTTGCTCATTGGCTCAGAAGGCTAATTGATGATTAGAAAACCCTTGTGCAATCATGTTCACACATCTGAAAACAGTTTAGCTCGTTACAGAAGCTACAAAACTGACCTCCCTTTGAGCAGATTGAGTTTCTGGAGCATCACATTTGTGGGGTCAATTAAACGCTCAAAATGGCCAGAAAAAGAGAATTTTCATCTGAAACTCGACAGTCTGTTCTTGTTCTTAGAAATGAAGGCTATTCCACAAAATTGTTTGGGTGACCCCAAACTTTTGAACGGTAGTGTATATCGGGGGTGTCAAACTCATTTTAATAGAAAGGCCACATCGCAATTATGGCTACCCTCGGAGGGCCACATGTAACAGGGAATGTATATGAATATAAACATATAAAAGCCTTGTTACATCATTTTCAAAGGCAACTGTTTTACTATTATATTGTTTACATCTTGATGGATAACTGGCTTTTTAAAATAAAGTCAAGATGACAAGCAGATATTTAAGTGTTTATTTTTGATAACCAAAAATAAAATGTTTGGAACATCAGCTAATATTAAAGTGTAAGAACATATGAAATTGCTTGTATTTTCTGTCAAAATTGAAATAACAAATACACAGAAAGTGCTTTTATATTTCCAGCCTTTTGCAGGCCAAGAATGACGTGGTGGTCCACGTAAAATGACTTGTTGAGACACATAAAATGACTTTTTGACAAAAAATGATTTGTCGGAACACATTAATAAGATGTGACTGGCCACGATTAAATTATGTATTGGGCCATGACGAAATTATGTGGCAATGCACAATAAAATGATATGGCAGGCCATGATAAAATGAGCTGACGGACCACGTTAGAATGATGTGGCACATTGAAATGGTGTGGTGGGCCATTTAAAAGTATTAAACAGACCACGTTCAAACTATGTTGTGGTCCACGATAAATGAAGTGGTATGCCACAATAAAATGATTTGACCTACCACAATAAAATGTTGCGGTGGGCCACAAAAAAATGTGACAGGCCACGATAAAATGATGTGGCAACCACATTACAATGACATGGCAGGCCAGATTTGTCCCCCGGGCCTTGAGTTTGACACCTATGATCTATATCTTTGTGAAAGCAGATGTTCTGAGGTAAGCCACAATAAGATGATTTGACCTACCATGATAAAATGTTGTGGTGGGCCACAAAAAATGTGACAGGCCACAATAAAATGATGTGGCAACTACATTACAATGATATGGCGGGGCACATTATAATGATGTGGCAGGCAAGATTTGTCCCCCGGACCTTGAGTTTGACACCTATGATTTATATCTTTGTGAAAGCAGATGTTGTAACACATCTCTTGTATAAATTGCACCTAATATGAGTGTATGTCAGAGTCTATCACAGATTACCTGCCAAGCATCCAGCTCTTGAGACAGCGCCACCTTGTGTTGGATGGTGTTGAGAAGCTGACGGTTCAGTAAGTCTTTCTCTTGTTGCACTGTGGCGAACTCATTCTCCAAGAAACTGCATTCATGTGCTAATTATTTTAAAGTGATTATGTTCAGTAAGAAACAAATGTTGCAAAGCTTCACCTGTAACTCGGCTGTCCTGGATTGCTTCGAAACGGCTTGATTTCCTCCCTCAGTAAATCCAGCTCTTCTTGTTGGCTTTTTATCTGAGACAAAAATAAAAGCCATGTAACATTTGAGTTCTCTGTGACACAAGTAGAGCAACCGACGGAAATCTTATCATTACTTATAGTCATTTCCCTGCATAAACTTGACAAAGAGCCAGTATTACAACAATTTGCATACTGCAAAGCATTGGAAGCCTCTCTCTCGTATGTTGGGGGAGTATGTTTTGGATTGTCTGTCTGATGTTACGGTACAATAAAAATGTGGATTGAATAATCGTGGTGATATTCTCTTGCAGCCAAATGTTTGCTACTACACAATACTCACAGGGTCTTGAAAAGTTTAAAATTCAATAATTGGAACTTAAGGCCTTAAAATGTCGGAAATTCCATCAAAATATCATAGAAGGTCAAAAATATGACTATGAAAGTCTTACAAATAAAGTTATGTAGGGTCAGGACTCAGGACCAACATAGGGAGTCATCGTAGAGCACAGCGTTTGCAAACATTGCGGTAAAGGTGATTGGAACGATAATAAAACAGTAAAAAATACGGGACAAGTCTGTGTCAAAAGATGCCAATTCGCCACAAACCCCTGCACAGCTGTACAGGGACTTTTTTGTCAGTATGGATGTGTAATGGATCTTGTTTTTCTTCATTATGGTCTTAAAGTGCAATGTTAAATTTCCCGCCACACTTCCGGTTGAAAACGTCTAGATATGATGACGTATGCGTGTGACGTCAATGGTTGATACGGAAGTATTCGGACCCATTGAATCCAATACAAAAAAGCTCTGTTTTCATCGCAAAATTCCACAGTATTCTGGACATCTGTGTTGGTGAATCTTTTGCAATTTGTTTAATGAACAATGGAGACTGCAAAGAAGAAAGCTGTAGGTGCGATCGGTGTATTAGCGGCGGACTACAGCAACACAACCAGGAGGACTTTGAGGTGGATAGCAGACGCGCTACCGTGAGTACAGCTTTGGCTTCCAAACATTTGATCGCTTGCCCGTACGTGCGTGTCGCTATGTGCATGTCACGTACGTAACTTTGGGGAAATATATGTTTCTTGCCGACTCTGATGGCGGCCGGGGTGTCGTCGAAAGCTACAATGCCCGCCGCCGCCGCCGTCCCGTAGCTAAGTTAGCTTCAATGCCGTCGTTAGCAACAGCATTATTAAGCTTCGCCAAGCTGGAAATTACTAACCGTGTATTTGCATGTCCATGGTTTAATAGTATTGTTGATCTTCTGTCTATCCTTCCAGTCAGGGGTTTATTTATTTTGTTTCTATCTGCATTTGAGCCCGATGCTATCACGTTAGCTCAGTAGCTAAAGAGCTTCGCCGATGTATTGCCGTGGAGATAAAAGTCACTGTGAATGTCCATTTCGCATTCTCGACTCTCATTTTCAAGAGGATATAGTATCCGAGGTGGTTTAAAATACAAATCCATGATCCACAATAGGAAAATGAGAAAGTGTGGAATCCAATGAGGCCTTGAACCTAAGTTACGGTCAGAGCGAAAAAAGATACGTCCTGCACTGCCTCTCTAGTCCTTCACTCTCACTTTCCTCATCCACGAATCTTTCATCCTCGCTCAAATTAATGGGGTAATCGTCGCTTTCTCTGTCAGAATCTCTCTCGCTGCATTGTAAACAATAGGAAAATGTGAGGAGTCCCTCCTCCGGTGACGTCACGCTACTTCCGATTGAGGCAAGGCTTTTTTTTATCAGCGACCAAAAGTTGCGAAATTTATCGTCGTTGTTCTCTACTAAATCCTTTCAGCAAAAATATGGCAATATCGCGAAATTATCAAGTATGACACATAGAATGGATCTGCTATCCCCGTTTAAATAAAAAAATTTAATTTCAGTAGGCCTTTAAATTTGACTATAACCCTGCAGAAACCCTGCACTAAATGGTATGTGAGTGTGTTGCTTTTGCTAACTATACTGATTGATATAATTAAATACTATCAGCCATGTTGTAGTATAAAATTGTCTTATATATATATTTTTTCCAATTTATGAGTCATTTCAGATTTTTTTTTGTAATTTAAAATTAAAAAGGAAAACGTATATGTTGTTATGATTTTTTTTTTTTTTTTAAATATTGGCATACTAATACTAATAAATATTCAGTTGAAAATCAAACCTACAACTAAAATAAATTGAGAAAAATGTGAACATTTTGAATTGTTGCTTCAATAGATTGGCCTGCATACAAAACAATATTATGAATAAACTGTACAAATATAATTGTGTACATAATAAATATAAAAATACTGAAAATACCAATATTAATACTGAACATTCACCCATTTCTAAACATTGAAATTAAATGTACACCTCAAACTCTAAAACAAAAATGAAAAAACCTTAGAAAATTGGATTTGTTGTTTGATAAACCTGCATATAATACTAATAAATAATACAACTATGATGTCACATTAACAACATCATGGCAAGAAGACATGCCAAATATGTTGCATGAAAATCCATCCATCCATTTTCTACCGCTTGTCCCTTTCGGGGTCGTGGGGGGTCCTGATGCCTATCTCAGCTGCATTCGGGCGAAAGGCAGATTACACCCTGGACAAGTCGCCACTTCATCACAGGGCCAACACAGATAGACAGACAACATTCACACTCACATTCACACACTAGCGCCAATTTTGTGTTGCCAATCAACCTAAAAATATTACATTTTTTTAAAACTTTTTTTTCATAATAAACAATAAGTTAAAATTAGTGCTGCCAAATGATACCTTTTTGAAATCAAACTAATCACAGTTTAGAATTTTGATTAACCATTACTAATCACAGTTTGCATAATTTGAATTAACTTCTAAGGATGTTGAAAAGATTCACAGCAAATTATGAGCAGAACACTCCCATTAAGTAAAGGCTATCAAATATTTTTTTTAAAAATGTTTTGTCTTAAAGCAATCTTAAAGGGGAACTACACTTTTTCTTGGTACTTTGCCTATCGTTCACAATCATTATGAGAGACAAAGGCATGCACCTGGGGATAGGCTGATTGGCAACACTAAATTGACCCTAGTGTGTGAATGTGTGTGCAAATTGTTGTCTGTCTATCTGTGTAGGACCTGCTATGAGATGGTGACTTGTCCAGGGTGTACCCTGGGGTAGGCTCCAGCCCCACGACCCCGAAAGGGGAAAAAATGGATGTATGGATTAAAAAAGACCTCAATATTTAGACGCATGCTTTACTTGAATTAATGCATGTCATTTATTTGTTCAAAACTTGGTCACTGTTTTATCTTAAGTACAGTCAGGTTGTATTTTGGAGTGAAATTTGCCAGCAAGCACGCCAGCCGGAGTCTCTTCACTCATCCTTGCACTGACGTATGCATTAACTTGATCATTGATCATAAAGCAACGTGTGCCACCTTTCAGGTAACCATCCGAAGTTAAAGTACGGAGCATGTACTGCCAAATTAAATTATGTGATTAATGTGCGTATATAATGCAATATTTTTTTGTGATTAATCAAACAAGTTAACTTGTTATTTTTGAAAGCTCTCATAAAATTTGAACATTAAAGTCTAAAACTAGACACAATTGGAGTTATTGTAAAACAACACAGCAGACTTTTGTACACCTGGTATGGGATCTATTCCAAACCAATTGATTCTGTAGACCCCACCTCTTTGCTTTCACACTAAACAGCATGAGTTGTACAGATGATGATTGGGTGGAGTGTGTAAAGGCACACATATATATTTGTGTGCAAGTTGTGTTGTGTTTGTGTTTATAGGGCAATGGTAATGTACACAGTTGCAACAAACCTCTTCTTTCATTGTCGTTATCTCGTCATCCCTTGCTTGCAGCGCCACAGAGTGTGCCAGGAGTGCATCTTTGGCCTGCGTAGAGAGACGTGATAGTTACAGTATATGAGTACATTTTACATCAGCCGCAACAAGCATTATATTAAAATGATAACATTCATGGGTTAGTCTAATACATTTTACAAAAGCACGGTGCCAGTGCAAGGTCATTAGTGGTTAGTACACACACACACACACATAGGTGGCTGTACATCAGTTGGGGCCCTGTGTGTGTATAGTATGTACCTGAGATTGCTGAATTTCACTAAGCAGTGACAAAGGTGGTGTGTGTTTAATGTCCAGGATGCTCTCTTCTCCCAGGCTCAGGGAATTTCGCTGCAGAGAGCGATTCATGGTACGCAACTCAAACACCACCCCTTGCTCCTGCTCTATCTACACAAATACACACACACACACAGACACACACACACACACACACACACAGTGACACAGAGACACAAACACCCAAATATATTTCACTACCATAGCTAACATGTGTTAGTGTCTCATTAGTAAGGAGTTGATAGACTTCCAGTTAGTGTCATGGGGAGAAAGACCCCCCAGATGCTAACCTCTGCTTCTTTCTCCTTCAGTTGGACCTGCAGATCTGACACTCTGTGCCTGAGGACGTCTCGCTCCGAACGCTGCCTGTCGCTGTCCTCGTAGGAGGCCTTCAACTGGGCTTCCATGTGTGCCAGACGCTCTTTTAAGACACGGTTCTGCATAGAAAGGAGATCAAGAGTGAAGCAACTGAATGGAGGACACAAAGCAGCCTCAATTAATTAAGTGGTAATCTATAACGGTATGTATTTATCCTGTGTTTGTTCAGTTGTAAGGTCAGAACATAAATTCCAGTACATTTATGGAAGCTTTCCATAAGAAGTAAAGCTGCAGTTTTGAAAATATTAACATTATTGAGAATTAGTTGTTGTTATTACTTTTGATTTATTTGTGAATATTACTTGTGTTAGATTAACACTGAAAAAGCATATATATGTCTCTATCATTGGTGCCATTTTTGATTTACTGTATTAATGTGGTTATCAAACCTCAACTTGAGAGCTTCATTAGTTCTGTGACGGAGCTCTTAACTCAAAACACTTGGATCTCAATTCAACGTCGCCCATTTGAAATTCACTTAAAACAATTAAATTGGTGTAAAAAAACAGCACAATTTCAACATATAACATGCCCTTTAAAAAGAAAAACAAACTTTTAGATAAGAAATATTGCATTAAAAACAATACAGTCAAATGTACTACAAAAAACTACAATAGTTTTATGAAGTCCATCCATCCATCCATTTTCTACCGCTTATTCCCTTCGGGGTCGCGGGGGGCGCTGGAGCCTATCTCAGCTACAATCGGGCGGAAGGCGGGGTACACCCTGGACAAGTCGCCACCTAATCACAGGGCCAACACAGATACAGACAACATTCACCATGTAACAATATTGTACAACATTTACCTTGATGAATGTATCTCCTTGGAATTTCTCTATATTTAATGGATAATTGCCTGCTGTTTAAATACTGCATTATTTTAACATTCTTGGCTGGCATTATCGACTCATTCAGCTTCAGTATGGTGCAGACTAGCAGTGATACTGCTTTTCCAAGTTAGCTAGCTACACGATTGGTTTAATGATTTCATTTTTTAATTCAATGAATATCTTTCACCTCTTCTTAATTCTGTCCTACACACTCACTTTTTTCCTTCCCATGTGTGGAAAACAAAGTCATGTCCATCTCTCGCTCTAAGCTTATGCTAACGTGTATCCCAGATGTTTTGGGCTGATCTTACGGGGTTCAATGTGACATTTGCTACATCAACTAGTGACGGGGATGCTCAAGGTTTTGCTTGCAACTTAAAGGACACTGTAACACTTAGCTGAGAGAGCTTTTATCTCAAAACACTCTTAGGTTGAAGTACCATTGTATTACATTTCCATCCATAAAGTAACCTGCTGTTTTACAAATAGTGATTTTATTCTTGTTTGCTCATGCATTCCCAGAAACTCCCATTGAAAATTACCTTTTAAATAATTGCACCACCCTATTTGTCAGCAGCACTGTAAAAACCTCACTAAAATGGCATTACAATTAGTCAAGGAATAGCAAACAGGCCAATGAAGAACCCATTTCATGTTGTGGGTATTCACAAAATTGTTGGTGATAATGCAAGGGCATCTCCCTTGAATTTTTCAATAAATAACAATAACAATAATATTAACATTCCAAGTACATTATTTTCTTATTTGCATTAATGGCCAACTTATGGACACTGTGGTAGACACAAAAGTGAGAAAAAAACATGAAAATCAAAATGAACATGTTTAGAAATATGTTTTTTTTGTTTTTTTTTACACGACTAAAGTAAGACAGCAGCACATGCTGATTGCTGACAAGAGCGGTACATGTTTTCATGTAAGATTCCCCAAAAGTGTCCAATAAGACCAGAGAAAGTCACTGGATTTGTCGCTAGTTGCTTTTTTAAAAGGAGAATCTAGAGTGGTCTGACTCTGAATACTCCCTAATCATAGCGACAGAGTTGCTACGTTGGCACCACTGATACCTCTTGCTATGTGTTCTTATTCTCTGGCCGACCAGGTGCGTATAAGGTTTGTTAGGAAGCCGTTACAATGCTATCTAGGTAAGGCAACTTTATTTATAGAGCACAATTCGTACGCTAGGCAATTCAAATTGCTTTACAGAAAATTAAAAGAAGGCAAATATAAAATCATATTTCAAATTAAAATGAGAAAATACACTCATTATAAAAACATATTAAAATTAAAATCAATCAAATACTGTCATCTACTGTACAGAGTTGACAAGCTACAATCACGACATTATAAGATTCATGATCGGGGGTGAACAGGTAGTGCCGAATCTGTTAGTGGCGATCCAAATGTATTTATATGTGACAGACCGCCACATATAAATACATTTATGGCAGGAGTGCCCAAACTTTTTCCAGCAAAAGCCGCATACAAAATAATTGAAGGATGCGTGTGCCACTTTAATACATTTTGTACAACAAAGATACTAAAAACAATACTATGTAGGTCAATCAATATATGCTAAACTATCTGAACAAAACATCCACATATCAGCTTTGCGATATAGGTAACGATGCAAATTAGATTAATTCATGTTTTTTATGATTATTTTATCTTTAACTATGATGTTATTCGACTTTTCGTAATTATATACATCTGTAGCACTTTCGTTCGAATTGTGCTCTAAAATAAACATGCCTTGCCTACTACAACCCCATTGAGTTGTTACATTTCATTTAATCAAAATTCTTAACTAATATAATTATTATACTACCAACAACATTTTATAAAGGACTTTTTGCACACCGTACCATATCATGCAAGAAATTTAAAGACATGATCAAGACAGGATGCATGGAAATGATCAAATGGTCGTCGGCCATTTTGGTTTTCAGGTCCCATTTTTGGGGGGAATTGGACCAGTTGAATTTATTCTTAATTGTTTTTGTGTTTAATGCGGTACGTGTTTATTTTGTTTTTAGAATGTGTCACAGGTCAATAAAAGGTGAGCTGCAGGCCGCAAACGGCCCCCATGTCACACTTTGGACACCATTGATTTATGGTAAACACTGGTGTGAAGACACTGCCTTAATCTTCTTAGGCAAGGTATATACCAAAACTGCACATTGTTATTAAAATCTCTGGTGGAGCTCGTGGACATTAGACACTTGGTTCAGTGCGTAGGATACCTACTTGGCCTCGCGATCACTTCCACTACTCACAACGCTTCACTTTTTCCACATGTTATGTTAAAGCTATATTCTGAAATGGAATAAATTAATTTTTTCCTCAAATTTCTGCACACAATACCCCATAATGACAATGTGAAAAGTTTTTTTTTTAAATATTGCAAACTTATTCAAACTAAAAAATCACATGTACATACCGTAAGTATTCGCAGCCTTTGCTCAATACCTTGTTGAGGCACCTTTGACAGCAATTACAGCCCCAAGTCTTTTTAAATACGATGCTACAAGCTTGGCACACCTAAATTTGGGCAGTTTTGCCCATTCTTCTTTGCCCATTTCTCTTTGCAGCACCTCTCAAGCCCCATCAGGTTAGATGGGAAGCGTTGGTTTTCATCCAGGATGTCTCTGTACATTGCTGCATTCATCTTAGTCAGGGAGGTGACCAAGAACCCGGTGGTCAATCTGTCAGAGCTCTAGCATTCCTCTGTGGAGAGAGAACCTTCCAGAAGGACAACCATCTCTAGCAATCCACCAATCAGATCTGTATGGTAGAGTAGCCAGACGGAAGCCATTCCTTCATAAAAGTTTGCCAAAATCCACCTGAAAGACTCTCAGACAATGAGAAACAAAGAATTTAACTCTTTGGCGTGCATGCCAGGCATCATGTTTGGAGGAAACCAGGCAGTGCTCATCACCAGGCCAATACCATCCCTACAGTGAAGCATGGTGGGGGCAGCATCATGCTGTGGGGAAGTTTTTCAGCGGCAAGAACTGGGAGGCTAGTCAGGATAGAGGGAAAGATGAATGCAGAAATGTACAGAGACATCCTGGATGAAAACCAACATTTCTCATCCAATCTGATGGAGCTTCAGAGGTGCTGCAAAGAGGAATGGGAGAAACTGCCCAAAGTTTTTGTACCAAGTTTGTGGCATCGTATTCAAAAAGACTTGAGGCTGTAATTTCTGCCAAAGGTGCATCAACTAAGTGTTGAGCATAGGTTGTGAATACTTGTTATGTACATGTTTTTTTGTTGTTGTTTATTTTTAATAAAGTTGCAAAATAAATTTAAAAAATGTATACATTGTCATTGTCCGTAGAATTTTTGGTACAAAAATAAATGTATTCCATTTTGGAATAAGTATATTACATTCTTTCCAGATGCACTGTACTGTATAACCAAGTTTAGTTTCTATAGTATTGTCCTTTGAGAAGATGTCAAAGAGATACCTATACCTCTGCGCGTGTGTTTTCTAGTTGCGTGGAGCTAAAATTCCGGTTAAAAGAGGAATCGTCCATCTCTTCTCTCAGGGTACGAATCTCAGTCCTCAAGGAATGTTCTAGCGTCACCGCCTACGTAGGAGAGAGAAGAGTTGAGAGAATGTTCAAAGGAGTTTGAGACTCCCCAAACTTGTTGGCCCGCATTTCTCCGGCTGTGAATTCCCTGCTTCTATGTTTAGCATTGTGACTGCTTCATCGAAACATTCCTAACTAGACTCAAGGATCAAAAACCTGCCTGATGGGTGATTACGTTAACCCACCTCTGATAGTTGCTCCACAAGGCGCTGGTTATGATTGGCTAACTGGGTCAGCTGTTCGCTCTCATCCCTTCGTCGGTCCCGGCCTAGACATTGATGGCGGTCTAGCTCGGTCCGTAAGGTGGCCAAATCTCCGTTCAGCTCGGCCTCCTTCTGTCCAGATGCTAGCTCATTCATCTCCAGCCTTCTTTGAAGAACATGCTTCTCCTGCTGTAACGTCTGAAACATTAAGCAGTGTTTTTGTCATTTCAAAAAAATTATTTTAGTAATATTGAAATACATTTGTAAAAATTTACCACAGACTAAAAAAAACAATAATTAAATATTTGTGTTTATAATTATATCAGCCACATTGTTACAGGTAGGGCTGCTCAAAAAATCGATTCACATCCAAATGTTTGTTTATTCCAATTCTAAATGGATTCATAATTTTCAAAAATCTACAAAAAAATGTTGTTGTTTTTGTTTTGTTTTTTGTTGTTGTTTTGTTTTTATTTTTTTTGTTTTTTTGTCCTGTCCAGCTTCTCAGGCAAATCATATAGTTGATGTAGATGCCCATATCGGCTGTTCAGATTTACTTTACAAAAGAGAAGTGTAGGATACTTCTCTTGTTGCCTTATTTGTATTTGACTTTATTAAATGTATTTATATCATCATTTGGTGCAGCCGGGCCGGAGCAGGAGGGGGTAGAAAGAGAAAAAAAGGAAGACAGAGGGGGGAATTGTGGGGACAAGAGGGGGATTAGATAGAGAGACAAAAACAACAACAGCAAACACAACAACAACAACAACAACAACAATAGAGCAACATCAGCAAATATGACATGTACAAATATGATAGTAAAAGTAATAGCAAATAAGCAGTTAGCGAAAATAAAAAAGAATACAGAAATGACAATGAGCATTATTACACTAAAAATGGAGCAATACAAATACCAATAGAAATAGGGCTATTGATAATGAACAATACCCATACTTTACCTTTATTATCAACAATACAGTTGTTCAAATGCAACAATACATATACGTAATGATAACTTCAGATACGAAATAATGCAGAAAAATGGAGGGGAAGAAAGAGAAGCAACCTACATTAACCTTGTAGATTGTTATAGTAACAATAGGTTAAGCTTTGTCAGAGTGCCATGTGTTATACCCAGCTTACCCTAGGGCAACAACATTAATATATGTTTGATGAAACGTGATTATGTGCATGAGTGTATGTGTGCATATGTACTTGTATATGTACAGTATGTGTATATCTGTGTTTGTACAGTGAATGTATATGTACAGTATGTGTATATGTGTGTTTGTACAGTGAATGTATATGTATAGTATGTGTATGTGTGTGTTTGTACAGTGAATGTATAAAATGTTTTTAATCTCTTGGCCACATCGCTTACTCGCAGCGCGTATACGTCAGCAGCCAAGAAAAGCTTTTGTAACCTGTAATCTGTTTTGAAAAGGTTTTATAATTTTTATATCACATAATAGTTGCGAGAATCCATCCATCCATCCATCCATCCATTTTCTACCGCTTGTCCCTTTTGGGTTCGCGGGGGGTGCTGGAGCCTATCTCAGCTTCATTCGGGCGTAAGGCGGTGTACACCCTGGACAAGTAGCCACCTCATCACAGGGCCAACACAGATAGACAGACAACATTCACACTCACACTCACACACTAGGGCCAATTTAGTGTTGCCAGTTGCGAGAATTAAAATCAAATAATTAATTGTTGTGAGATTCCCATCCCTAAGTATAGGTATAGTATGTTTAATGACTTACTTTCACAAAGTCCTATATTTCTATATCATATATTTGTTTTATTTGTCAAATTATGTTGTGTTAAAATTAAGTTCAACTAAATAAATCATTTTATTTTTTAAAGTCATTTGTATAATAAAAATTATTAATATATATTAATAATGATTGTATATTTTATTCCTGCCATATCTTTACTTTTATTTTATTACTTTATAAATGTTACTTCTTTGAGGCCTTTACTTTTTTATTATGAAACACGTAAGGTGGGTTGTTTGTAAGAGGAAGGATGGAAATGATGATGTTGTCTTCTAAGGATCTTAACGCCACGTGTACTAATGCACACTCACCAGTTACATCATTTAAAGAGATTCAATACAAAAGCTGTGTGAAAAGAACAATACTAACTTTTGATTGACACTGTCAAAGATGTTCATTTTTGTTGTGGTAGTTAACTGCACTGCATCATAGTGAGAGTGAGGGTGTAATACTATATTTTGATTTATTATACATATGTTCACATTTGTTTTTGCAGCTATTGGATCTCATTAGAGTTTGTGGTTACTTAATATGGATTTTATGCTAAAAATGACACTTCTGCCCTTACTGCTAATGCATTTGAATGTATTGATCCATAGCTAATGTATGTACTGATTGATTGAAATTGATTGAAACTTTTATTAGTAGATTGCACAGTGAAGTACATATTCCGTACAATTGACCACTAAATGGTAACACCCGAATAAGTTTTTCAACTTGTTTAAGTCGGGGTCCACTTAAATTGATTCATGATACATATATATACTATCAAATATATACTAACATCATAATACAGTCATCACACAAGATAATCATCAGAGTATATACATTGAATTATTTACATTAGTTACAATCCGGGGTGTGGGATATGGAGGGGCGGGGTTAGGTTTGGTTGGTATCAACACTTCTGTCATCAACAATCAGCATCAACAATTGCATCATCAGAGAAATGGACATTGAAACAGTGTAGGTCTGACTTGGTAGGATATGTACAGCAAGTAGTGGACATAGGGAGAGAGATATCAGAAAGCATAAGAAAAATATTTGATTATTAAGAATCCGGGGAGGGTGTTAGTTTAGGGTTGAAGTTGCCTGGAGGTGTACTTTTATTGCGGTTATGAAGGACGATAGAGATGCCCTTTTTTTTTATATATATATAACTGCAGTTATATATTCAAATGAGACATCTGAAGTCTTACCTCCACTTCCCTCTCCTTCTCCTCCAGAGCGGCGGCCAGTTCCTCATTCTTCTCCAGCAGGGCCTGCCCCAGCTCTGCTGCCAGAATCAGGTCCGTCTCAATGCCCCCTCCAGTGTCGATGCCACCGTTCGTCATCATCGATGCAGGGAGGGCGAAAGAAAGAGAGATGGAAGAGGTCGCCGAAAGAGGGAAGAAGGAGTCCTCCAGGCTGGGGGAAGGAAGACTGTCCTTCCTGGGGGTGAACATGGTCTCCAAATGGCAGGAGTCAGTCGGAGGACATCATCATAGGTCCAAGATAAGTTTGTGATCACACACCATTTATTTCCTTAAAGGCTTGTCTTGAAAATCCTTGTTCTTTCACGTGGTGCTGATGCTGGTATCGTTCAATCCTTCTCCCCTGTGTGCACACAAACATAATAATGAACCAACTGTAAATACAGGACAGACAAGATCATGACGGTATCCCATTTGCTGTTTTCTCGTAATCGAATCTCACACGCTCCTTTGTCTGACAGGCGCTTTTGTTATGTTCTGACCGAAATTCCAGCTCCACTATTGTCATTGTTTTGATTAACCCCCTTCCTTGAATTCCACAGTTATTACCCCCCAAACACGTCATTAAAAGTCAACAAAAGTTCCTTTAGTTAATGATTGAGGGCGAGGAAATTTAGTATTTTCAAATTACTTTCAAACAACACCACAATAATAAACACACTGTTAAATTACCACCTTTCTGACAGCAAAACTAAGCATTATTAATTTTGTAAAGACACAAATACTTCATTCTTCTTGTATATGATCTTCTTATATTGTGTTGGTGTACCTACAATTACAGTAGATGTGGGAAAAGTAACAGGAAGTAGGTTTATTTAATCTTTCACATCAGAGCGCTTATTTAATGGCAGTTTGGTCATGCCCTGTGTTCACCATGTAACTCTTTTCTTGGTGGAAAAATATAGTATTTAGTATAGTTTTTAGATAGCTTGTTCGGTGATATCAAATCAAACTTTATTTGTAAAGCCCATTCCATTAGCTATAGTGCAATAAAAATAAAGTCAAAATTCATAAAAGTGTAACCGTCATCTTAAATACCAAACGCAGCTTTAAATAAATAGATATGAAGTTTAGTCTTCAATAAATGTATATTTGGGATGGTCTGTATTTTGGCTAGTAATTTAACGTATATAAAATGTAATTCAAAATTAGCAGAAACATTGTAAATGTATACCTACTGTAAGTGCAGGCTATATCATATAAAATACCTTCAATAATATAAAGATTACATCTTGATTACAGTGGGAAAAATGGACATAAACATACTATTGCCACAATACTGTCATGTTTAAGTATATTTTAAATCTTAAGAAATTATTGAATTCTGAGCATTGTAGCAGAAATCAGGGAGTCAATCTTACCAGAAAGTCCAACTCGCGCTGTAGATTAATAGTCTTCCTGTTTGGCGAGTGTGTGTGTGTGTGTGTGTGTGTGTGTGTGTGTGTGTGTGTGTGTGTGTGTGTGTGTGTTTGCACAGGAGAGGCTCAGCTGGTTCCCTTAGCAGTGGAACTACACAGTATGTAAATACACCTAGAAGCTCCGCCTCTTACAGTGATAGAGTGACAGAGAGAGGTGAGGAAGAAAGGGAGAGAGAGTAGTGTGAGGAGCAGCAAGATGGCACATAGTGGCGGAACAAGGAAAGGAAAAAACAGACAAAGGTTGTCTGAAAGAATGAATGCTCACTCAGGTGTGAGCACAGTGGGCCAGTGGGGATGGAAAAAAGGGGGCGGGTTTGAGGTCAGAACACAAGTATGAGGTTGTCAAATCTGCACCCCCTTCCCGCCCCCCTCCTTCTCATCCCTTCATCCTGTTTACCGACTTTCAAAGGACTTCTGTGTATGCAAGTAGAAGAGGGAGTAGATTGGGGGTAGAAATAGTGAGTAAAATCACAACACCTCCTGCAAAAGCTCAGAAGAAGAGTGTTGAAGATCAGTGGGTGCAGACATGACTCTTTGCAGATTCTTTCTGGTTATCTTGCTTGGCCTTTTGCTCACGCCGACCTCTGATGCTGGAAGACAGATGACTAAACTTTCCACCAAGAAACTCTGTGCAGACTCAGACTGCAGCTGTAAGTACCTTTTACATTAAATACCATCAGGTCTTTTTTTTCACTATTTTTGTTATTGCTGTACAGATGCCATCCTGATAGCTCGTGCTACGCAGGACTATAACCCAGAAGACTGCAGGTTCATCTCCATTAGGCAGGGGCAGCTGGTTTATGTCTACGCCATGCTGCAGGACACTGGCAACCTCTTCTGGGCCGGAAGTGTAAGTAAAAGCAATAGCTGCATACAAAGAGTTTGCCATTTGCGGCCCGCTTCCCGCTGCTCATTATTTTATTCACATATTTAAACCACAGCTTGCATTGCAACATATATTACTACTTATATTAAAAACCTAACTATATGGCTCTTTTTTATTTAAATGTGCCACTCCACCAAATCAGTAGGGATGGGTATCGTTTACATTTTAAACGATACTAATACCACATTGACACTTTAAGAATTGGTGCCGGTGCTTAAACGATTGCCAAACTGGTACTTTAAGAATAGAAAACATGCACATATTTGTAAAAAAACAAACAAACAATGCCTTTTAAATTTTATGAAATTTTGTGAAATTCAAGTTGAACAAACTAGTCATTTAAATAATTAAATTATAAAAATTAAATGATAACTAAGTAAAACATTTGAAAAATAAGTAATACAATCCATAGCAAATTGTCATAATTATTGCAGCAATACGGGACATAGAGCATTAAAAAAAACAGACTTACTTACAACTGGGACTCTTTGGGCACAATTTGATTATGAATATGTTTTAGGGGCTAGGATTCTATTTTAAATCGATTATTTATGCATCTTTAATTACGACTGTATATAGTATATCATAATATGATTATATGTGTAAAGGGCTCCTCCTTTGGCTACTACATAATTTATGTTTTTTGGATGTTAGTGTGCACGGCATATACTGTGTATATATATATATATATATATATATATATATATATATATATATATGTATATGTATATATATATATATATATATATATATATATATATATATATATATATATATATATATATATATATATATATGTATATATATATATATATATATATATATATATATATATATATATATATATATATATATATATATATATATATATATATATATATATATATATATATATTGTAAAGTTTAAAAAGAGCGTCAGACTCTGTGTGCTTCTGTCAGGACACTACATGACTTACAAGACGTTACTTGTACAATATGACCGCCAAGCACTTGTAGCAGGTGGCTGAGTTTACTTTCACTTAGCACCGAAATAAAGCTCTGATAGCTACATCTTTTTTCGGTGTGGATACTACCGTGTAACTCATGGAACCGGGTTTCGGTCCGCATCCCTACGAATTGGTGCCATTTTTCGTTAAAGCTTTTTGAAAAATACTTTAAATGTCTGTTTTTAACTCTAAATCTGATTACCGGTATACACATGCTGTAATGAACTTATCAAAATGTATCAAAATGTATTTTAGGCATTTCTTTGTACAAAGTTACTATGGCATAGATGACTTGTTTGAGTTACAGGAGTGAGTTTTTAACATAGAATTAGCAAATACAGTAGTACCGCAACTTATGAGCTTAGTTGGTTTTTTGACGAAGCTCTTAACTCAAAACACTTTTGTCATAAATCAACATCTCCCATTTAAATGAGATCTGTATTTAATTGGTGCTTGCAACCCCCCAAAACACCACAATTTGAACATGTAACATGTCTTTTAAAAGAAAAACAAACTGTTAGATAAGACATATTGTATAAAAACAATACCATTGATAATAACTTCAGTAGTTTTATAAAGTAATATAGTAATGTACAGTAGTTACTTAGGAGAGTGGATTTTTATGGTATCTTTTTCCAGATGCTTCTCCATCAAACACACCATCAGCAGCTTTTTCCATATTTATTGATATAATTCCAGAATGTTGGTTTGCACTCTCATGCTAAAAGTCCCTGCTCACAAGAAGCATCATAAATGCCATTTTCACAGGTCCAGGATGGAGAACAGGGGGCTCGACTCGGTCACTTTCCCAGCACTGTGGTGGAGGAGGTGCATCCTCTCATGCCAGCTAACACAGAAGTGAAAACGACAGTGAGTAAACACGTACAAACTGCACAGTACACAACTCATTCACAGTAAAAAGCCAAAGTTGATTTGTTTTCTCCTTTTTTTGCTTACAGAAATGGGACTTTTACTGTAACTGAACTGGTATAAAACTAGGAAGAGATCAACCGTCTGGTTATTTTACCTTACACAATTATATAATTGGTACACATGCACATTCAAAAGCAAATCAAAAAATTCGAAAAGCAATAATTTTTTGGTAGTTTGCAGTGGTTTAGAATTGCACTGTTTCTGATATCGCCGCCTTTCACTACGAGCAAACTCCAATCACAGTGATAAATCATTTTATGAATACAGTGGTACCTTGGCTCAGCATATAATTGTCTTTTGACTAATTGTTATGCTTTGGGCTGTGAGCAAAAATGTGGGTTCCAACCCTCCCCATTGCTAGTGGACGTAGCGAATTGTCATGATCTCTCATGACATTATTATTAGTTTCTAGTATTTTATTTTTTTTTGCCTCCTTTTGCCATCACTTTGTTTGTCCATGCTTCTTGTGACTGTTTGGTCTTTTAGCGCACTTCCCTGCTGCAATATTTTTGCTATTAAATACTTTTTACCTTCAGTTTGCCTGCCGTCTCTCCACCCTGGGGCGCGACCAGCACAATTATGACATGAAACGCAACACAAATGTCACAGTGAACCCCAAAATATCCAATGATTGTAGTTGTATATATTACATTCTATTGTATTGTATTTGATAAGGGCTGCTCCTCCCTGTCACAGATCACAGGGCTCCGTTTTGCACGATTAAGTCAATTAATATGGCGCTTAATATTAATTTTTTTCACAAACTTATTCCTTGCTCCTTCCTGCTCTGTCACTGATAAGAATGTAATAGCAAATTTTCCATGGTATTATTAATGGGTCCAGTATATTTGACATACTGGGTTTTGTTTCCTGCAGAGTGTTAAGGCAAAAAGGTTTGTCTGTCTATCTGTGTTGGCCCTGTGATGAGGTGGCGACTTGTCCACGGTGTACCCCGCCTTCCGCCCGAATGCAGCTGAGATAGGCTCCAGCACCCCCCGCGACCCCAAAAGGGACAAGCGGTAGAAAATGGATGGATGGGTTTGCCAATTTTCCAATTTATGTTTTAATTTTGTGAAATCATTTTTTTGCATCCAAAATAACTGTTAATTAGGTCCAAAATATGCTTTTTTAATATTAAATACTAAAAGAATCGTTTCGTTCGTGAAAATGTTGTTGTAGGGGGCGGGGGGAAAAATAAATTCAGCTTCTGGCTCCAAATTAGCCAGGGATGGTCCTGTACTTGATACAATATTTGTTGTTTAGAAGTTAGTTTTTCTTATTTAAAAGCATGTTATAGGTTCAAATTGTGGTTAGTATGGCTCAGCACGGAATAACTTGATTCATTTCAATGGGGAATATTGATTTGCGATATGATTATTTTGGGTTACGAGCTCTGTCACAGAAGCAAACAAACTCATAAGCCGATGTAGTACTGAATTTGAAGACTTTACTGTACTAATGTTTTAGATTTTCAATAGAATGCACATTCTGAGGTGTATACCTGCTCAAAAAGCTAGGATGCTAATCCATCCATCCATTTTCTACCGCTTGTCCCTTTTGGGGTCGTGGGGGGTCGCTGGAGCCTATCTCAGCTGCATTCGGGCGGAAGGTGGGGTACACTCTGGACAAGTCGCCACCTCATCGCAGGGCCATAGGATGCTAATGTTATGCTAAAATGCTAACTGTAACATGCGTCAAGTACCAAAATATCTTACTATGAGGCGTGTACCTGAAAAATCTGCTTAAAATACTAGCACGCTAACATTGGCATGTACCAAAATATGACTGAGGTGTATGTATACCTACTAAATTAGCTAAAAAAAAAGAAAAAAGCTAGCATGCTAACAGGTATCATTTGTCAAGTAACAAAATATTTGGAATTGAGGTGTATATCTGCAAAATTTGAATGATAATTATTGTGCTGCGGACCGTTAAAAAGTTAACTACGGGCCGCAAATGGCCTCGGACCGCACTTTGGACACCCCTGCTCCAAAAGATGTAAACAAACAGATTTTATTGCTCTAAATTCGACTCATGTTTGTGCTATAGCATTGAAGAAGAAAGAAAATAAACACTTTTGTAAAGACACTCTGTAGACACTTTAGTTTTATACTTCAATGTTTATTCTATGTATTTTCAGTTAATTGTACCAGGGGATTGTTACCATTTCCTAGGGGGATCATCTTCATCATCATCATTGAGCTCGTTCTCACTCATGCGACACACACATACATAAATACAGGTTATATCATTAAAACAGTAGTTTCCTTCTTCATCCAATACCTGTTTACCCCTTCTCATTGAAGCACACCCATGGTCCCGAGCTAATACACAAACGACGCCTCTGGAGAACACACACACACGTAGAAAAAAATGGACTCACTCATCCAGGCACTATAACAATCATTTTTTTGTTTGGATCCGATTGAAAATATTAGCACTTTTACATTCAAGGTGGTGTAATATTTGGTTTTCAGTATTGGCTGTGCATCTTTTTGATAATACCCTAACCTATGAATCTATGTTTTGCAGGCATGTGACAATAGTAGTAAGTTAGATACTAGTTTATTAGCAGGCTCTACACTAGACATGGCTGCCCCACCTATACATGCACTCACCTGCTCACAAAACAAGTTAAATACAAACACACTTTTAGTAATCATGAGGATTAGTATCGTGAAACTGCGTCGGATGCTTCCTTTTCCGACGCGGCTCTACATTTTCTGTTTGGCTGATCCATCCTCACAGGATATCGGAATGTTGCGCTCTGGGCCGGGTGAAGACCTGGGCGCGGTGATAGTCAGCACGCCATCGACCGACAAACTGGAGGTGATGTCAGCACACGATATCCCGGAGGGGAGCCTATACTTCCTCAGGAACTCCCTGGACACGAAGCCATGGTCGTCCTAGAACAGACAAGCAATCGGTCGCCACGTGTCGATCTTTCAATTGCGGTCAAAGGTGCTCGACCAACCTGTCTGTCTTCATGTTTGGCGTGTATTGTGATGAACTCGTCGCTGACATTGACGCTCAGCTCATCCGGTGAGAAATGCTTCACATCCAGATAAATCACATAGCGATCCTTTTCCACGTGCATCTGCATAGACACAATACTGAGAAGCCTGTACTTGGACTACTACTAATGCCTTAGTCATGGATTACCTCACTGTGTCCGTTCTCGGGCCAGTTTAACCAGCGCATGAAGGATGGACGCATCCAAGCGAAGGACCACGGGAAAGGCCAGACCAGAGGCCAATCCGTGAGAGACTCTGCGAAGGACAGGTCGGTACGTCTGTACGGGAAGGCCCGGCGGTACCAGGGGTACTGGATGGGGATATCCATGATGAGTATCTGGAAAGAGATGAGGTGTCTGATTTGGTGTCAGATGTGTACTCACTGTGCCTTCCCGCTGCACATTTATAGCGCTTTCCCCTCCCATCTCATCCCGGGTGTCCACGTCTCCCCCACCTCCCGTAACAACCCACTTGCACTGCCAACAGGCTGATCTTTCCAGAACAATACTGTCAACTGTTTATCCGACCATTGCCCTCATTGTTGTGGCTGGCTGGCTGTCTCTCTGTCGGTGTCTCTCCCTCATGATGTGACATTGGCTGGGAATACTGCTGATGCTGCCTATGTGCTCTACACAGGAAATGCCTCCGTCTGGGTCCAAGCGCACATGTTTGTATGAGGACCAACTGCCAGAGCATTAGTCTGCCGGCCTGCCAGTGCCAGAAGCTTTAGGACTGCGAGCGAAGTGGATGTGAGGCTTGAATGGGAAGTGATGAGTTTGTATGGCGCAGCATTAGGTGGCATCTAAGGCCTGTATCATTTTTGCTGTAAGCTCAGATACCAAATATGGAGTCCCATCCAATGTGATGTATGTCATTCCATTTTTGATCATCATGACACATTTCAATGTTATCATCCTCTTTGTCTGCAGGTGGCCGGAACAAAACCCCAACAAAAGCTATTCTAAAGTTGTACAAACCCAGTTTCCATATGAGTTGGGAAATTGTGTTGGATGTAAATATAAACAGAATACAATGATTTGCAAATCCTTTTCAACCCATATTCAATTGAATGCACTACAAAGACAATATATTTGATGTTCAAACTCATAAACTTTATTTTTTTTTTGCAAATAATAATTAACTTAGAATTTCATGGCTGCAACACATGCCAAAGTAGTTGGGAAAGGGCATGTTCACCACTGTGTTACATGGCCTTTCCTTTTAACAACACTCAGTAAACGTTTGGGAACTGAGGAGACACATTTTTTAAGCTTCTCAGGTGGAATTCTTTCCCATTCTTGATTGATGTACAGCTTAAGTTGTTCAACAGTCCGGGGGTCTCCGTTGTGGTATTTTAGGCTTCATAATGCGCCACACATTTTCAATGGGAGACAGGTCTGGACTACAGGCAGGCTAGTCTAGTACCCGCACTCTTTTACTATGAAGCCACGTTGATGTAACACGTGGCTTGGCATTGTCTTACTGAAATAAGCAGGGGCGTCCATGGTAACGTTGCTTGGATGGCAACATATGTTGCTCCAAAACCTGTATGTACCTTTCAGCATTAATGGCGCCTTCACAGATGTGTAAGTTACCCATGTCTTGGGCACTAATACACCCCCATACCATCACAGATGCTGGCTTTTCAACTTTGCGCCTATAACAATCCGGATGGTTCTTTTCCTCTTTGGTCCGGAGGACACGACGTCCACAGTTTCCAAAAACAATTTGAAATGTGGACTCGTCAGACCACAGAACACTTTTCCACTTTGTATCAGTCCATCTTAGATGAGCTCAGGCCCAGCGAAGCCGACGGCGTTTCTGGGTATTGTTGATAAACGGTTTTCGCCTTGCATAGGAGAGTTTTAACTTGCACTTACAGATGTAGCGACCAACTGTAGTTACTGACAGTGGGTTTCTGAAGTGTTCCTGAGCCCATGTGGTGATATCCTTTACACACTGATGTCGCTTGTTGATGCAGTACAGCCTGAGGGATCGAAGGTCACAGGCTTAGCTGCTTACGTGCAGTTATTTCTCCAGATTCTTTGAACCCTTTGATGATATTACGGACCGTAGATGGTGAAATCCCTAAATTCCTTGCAATAGCTGGTTGAGAAAGGTTTTTCTTAAACTGTTCAACAATTTGCTCACGCATTTGTAGACAAAGTGGTGACCCTCGCCCCATCCTTGTTTGTGAATGACTGAGCATTTCATGGAATCTACTTTAATACCCAATGATGGCACCCACCTGTTCCCAATTTGCCTGTTCACCTGTGGGATGTTCCAAATAAGTGTTTGATGAGCATTCCTCAACTTTATCAGTATTTATTGCCACCTTTCCCAACTTCTTTGTCACGTGTTGCTGGCATCAAATTCTAAAGTTAATGTTTATTTGCGAAAAAAAAAAAAGTTTATCAGTTTGAACATCAAAAATGTTGTCTTTGTAGCATATTCAACTGAATATGGGTTGAAAATGATTTGCAAATCATTGTATTCCGTTTATATTTACATCTAACACAATTTCCCAACTCATATGGAAACGGGGTTTGTACTTAGGTGCAGCTGAGGTATAATACTGTAAAAACTCTCACCAATGATAGTAAGTAGTTCTGTCAAATTATAATTTTTTAAATCAGAATAATTACACCTTTAAATTGTGATTAATCAGAGGTTATTATTCCCTTGCATAATTTAATCAAACTTAAAAATTAGCCTAATATTTGGACACAATTGCATTTTTATTGTTTTGCCTTTGTTTGTGGTTTCCCTATGTTTAGTGTTTCGTTCTGTTCCCGGCGCTCTTTTCCTCCCTTTGTTTACTTTCTGATTGCTAGAAGCCTATGATTAGTGATCAGGAGGCTCACCGGCATCTGATTAGTTATCAGTAGCTCACCTGCTTCTGATCACCAATAATAGAGCTTTTTAGGCCAGTGTCAATCTGCCTTCTGGGCGGGATTATTCTTCGCCACTTGCAACTGTTATGATTCTTGTAATGCTAAAAGCATGATACCGCCTTATGTTCCACGTGCATTTCTCAACGGCACGTCTCTTTGTTTGTTTTTTGCCTTATTGGAATTAAAGAATCACCTTACCTCCACGCTGCCAGCTGTCCTCTGCAAATTGGGATCACAAACACATCACCATGCGAATACGCAACATTCATTGTTAGAATATCACAGAGGAAAATTTTTTGAGTATTTCACTTAAATGGAGGTTGTTTATTTTCTTGAAAACAGAGTGACATTTATATCTAAAGTACCACCATGGTGTGTTTGGAAGTGACATTTTTCAGCAAGCACACCAGTCAGTCTTGTCACTAATTTTTGCTTTGACCTGATCACTGTCTGTAATGCAACTTGTGCCATGCAGGTAACCATCCGAAGTTAGAGTAAAGGAGCATGTATGGTCAAAAGAAATGGCTGCGTATATACATGATTAATGCAATATATTTTTTTTTTATTAATCACTTGAGTTAACTCGTTTTTGACAGTAATACAATTGAATATGGTATTACTGTTGCCCCAAGTTGTGTTTTTTATGTTGATTTAATTTAAAAAAAAAAAAAAAAAAAAAATGTTTTTAATAATTTTTTTTATTTCTTGTGCGGCCCGGTACCAATTGATCCACGGACCGGTCCTGGGCCGCGCCCCGGTGGTTGGGGACCACTGCACTAGCCCACTTATGAGTTTTTAATGGTCAATATCTCAAATGTATAATGTATGTGATAATAGGTTGATAAACTAAGAACAAAGGTAGTGTTGTCACAGACATTAAAATAGTTTTTAAAGCACACATCATTTTGGATGTTTTCCATACAGACCAATAAAGACAGGAAGAATTCCGACTTTTTTCTCCAGCCGGACTGCAACGTCACAAGCAATGGCGTCGGTTTAGTTAGCGCCGTTGCCATGGTGACATGCCCTTCTCCAGACTTGTTTTTCGCCGGTTAAAACCACTCGAATGGCGACGGTGGAATTACCCGCTAGTTATTATGGAAAACTTGACAAAAGAAACCCGGTCATTGTATCTTTTGACCGAGATATTGGCTCGTTTATGACAATAATGAAACGAGTCGCGTCGTCGCCCAGCCGTGACAACGTCTCGTTTGCTAAAGGGTAAGATCGCTGTGACTGCTCATGGAACTACTAGCTTGTTAGCTATGCACCCATCCATCCATTTCTTACCGCTTGTCCCTTTCGGGGTCGTGGGGGTTGATGTAGACTTTCACAGCTAGCCACACTTTATTCTTCAGGAGGTTTACATTTCATGCTCAAGTCGACATCGATATAATTTGGGATTACTTTTAAAGTTATATTAAAGTTGAAAATATAAACACATAAAATTACCTTCTATGTTAACAAACATGTGCTGCTTATCGGCTGTAGTTAGTTACCAATAACTACAGGATACTATTGCAATTTTGGAGTATATTTATACAAACAATTGTCGGTGATATGAAGTTTTAACATGCACTACAAATAGTGGAAATTTTAAGCAAAATAAAGTATTTGAAATCAGTATCAAAAGTGTTTTTGTTTTGTTTTTCCAAAAAATATATTTCCATGTACGACTAGTTTTTGAATCTTAACTAATATTTATACTGATATTCGACAAATATTACTTTAAATATGCAAAATGCACCACAAAACAAGAACAGATCTATAAGCAGGCACAAGACATTGATGCAATGTTGATTAAACATACAGTCGTGGTCAAAAGTTTACATACTTGTAAAGAACATAATGTCATGGATGTCTTGAGTTTCCAATAATTTCTACAGCTCTTATTTTGTTGCGATAGAGTGATTGGAGCACATACTTGTTTGTCACAAAAAACATTCATGAAGTTTGGTTATTTTATGAATTTATTAGGGTCTACTGAAAATGTGACCAAATCTGCTGGGTCAAAAGTATACATACAGCAATGTTAATATTTGGTTGCATGTCCCTTGGCAAGTTTCACTGCAATAAGGCACTTTTGGTAGCCATCCACAAGCTTCTGGCAAGCTTTTGGTTGAATTTTTGACCACTCCTCTTGACAAAATTGGTGCAGTTCAGCTAAATTTGTTGGTTTTCTGACATGGACTTGTTTTTTCAGCATTGTCCGCTCGTTTAAGTCAGGACTTTGGGAAGGCCATTCTAAAACCTTAATTCTAGCTTGATTTAGCCATTCCTTTACCACTTTTGACGTGTGTTTGGGGTCATTGTCCTGTTGGAACACCCAACTGCGCCCAAGACCCAACCTCCGGGCTGATGATTTTAGGTTGTCCTGAAGAAGTTGGTGGTAATCCTCTTTTTTCACTACCACAACCATGCTTGACGGTAGGCATGGTGTTCCTGGGATTAAAGGCCTCACCTTTTCTCCTCCACACATATTGCTGGGTATTGTGGCCAAAGAGCTAAATTTTTGTTTAATCTGACATCACATGGACAAAGATAAGACCATCAGTGTGTGAATGTGTGTGTGTGAATGGGTTAATGTGGAAAATAGTGTCAAAGCGCTTTGAATTCCTTAAAAAAAAAGGTAGAAAAGCGCTATACAAGTACAACCCATTTACCATTTACCATTTCTGGAGGAAAATTCTTTGGTCCATGTCAGAAAACCAACAAATTTAGCTGAACTGCACCAATTTTGTCAAGAGGAGTGGTCAAAAATTAAATCAGAAGCTTGCCAGAAGCTTGTGGATGGCTACCAAAAGCGCCTTATTGCAGTGAAACTTGCCAAGGGACATGCAACCAAATATTAACATTGCTGTATGTATACTTTCGACCCAGCAGATTTGCTCACATTTTCAGTAGACCCATAATAAATTCATAAAAGAACCAAACTTCATGTTTTTTGTGACGAACAAGTATGGGCTCCAATCACTCTATCACAAAAAAATAAGAGTTGTAGAAATTATTGGAAACTCAAGACAGCCATGACATTATGTTCTGTACAAGTGTATGTCAACTTTTGACCACGACTGTACATTTCTTTTAAAACTGACTTTAAAACGACATTGCGAAATAGTTGTATTTGTAAATTGAGACAACGTTGATGTCCAATGTTGGATCCTCGTTGTTGGTTGGGAAATGACAACATTTTAAAGGTCAAACCAACGTCACAACCTAACATTGAATACAAGTTGTCAAAAAGCATGTTGTTTTAACGTTGCATTTGTGTTGTAGAATACTGTTTGGGAATTGACCATAATTCAATGGTCAAATCAACGTCAAAACCCAACATTGAATAAACGTCGTCAAAAAGCATGTTGTTTCAACGTTATGTTTGAGTTGCTCAACGTCAGCCCTAATTCAACAAAAGTTCTCAACGTTGTTTTAATGTCTTGTGCCTGCTGGGTTCCTTGTTGACAACAAATATTTTTAATAAAGCTCAGTATAATCAACCCGGTTTCCATTGTAATCATATTAAGAGCAATTTGTATATATTATTTATGGATCATTTAACATGTTTCATTTCATAACATTTGCAGGAATATGTTGCTGGCAGAGATTTGGCAAAACTATAAACGTCGTCTGCCTTCTGCATTGTATCAGGAGGGCATGGTACGGATAGGAGATTTTCTTGCTGGATTAAAGGTAGACTGAAGCCAGAAATGACTTGGTTACAGTATATACATATATTTAGATTTTATGGCAGATTTGTATTTTTACTTTAATAATTTATTTGTTTACTTTTTATTTTTCTATGAATTATTTTGTGTTTTAGCTATTTCCTGTGTCTTTGCAGTTGTATCAGCTGGCTCTGTCCCAAGGCTACGGTCTGCACCTGATTCAGTTCTGCTCAACCAGTATAAGTGACATTAGAGATCTGGACCACTTCCTGGCCTGCTTCTTCCCTGAAGGTTTTGACACAGACCAAGCTATCTTTAGCATGAAGGTACTCTACACAGTGTGTTTGGGCATGCTACAATCAAGCTTCTAAATAAAAGTCAGAAACATTGTTGATAATGTACATTTCTGGATTGTGTTTCCGTAGGTCCGTTCAATGCTGGGCTGCGCATTGTGCATATTTGAGTTGGAGAAAAGGCCCATAGTTCTCAGTGAGAAGGGGCTTTCAAAACTGCTGGATGTGCTGAAATTCATTAGGATTATGATGCAGGCTTTTCAGCCACACGAGCACTTCTGTTGGCAGATTTATAATGGTAATCAGTGGCTGCAAAAGGTATCTGTTTATCATGAAATTGAACCTCAAAATTTTATTACAGGTACTTTGCACATCTACAGCATCTGCCGCTACCTGATGACAGTGAATCATAATGCAAAGGTACGTATTGCTGCACAGGCGTACAGTGGAGCTTCCAGAAATCGAACGGCCCTAAACACATTTTGGAGAACAACCAATTGTTTTATGGGAAATCAAACAAAATTTGGGGTTCCAACCATCATCTTGTGACATGTCAATCAAAACTTCAGCAATCTGGACTTGCATCAAAAGTGTTTTTGTAATGCCACCATAGAAAAGGGTCTGGCTGCTCAGCACAATATGAGCGATGCATTTAATTGTAAATATAGGAAGGCATTATTAATACCAGCAATACCCATAAAACACCACTAGATGGCAGTATTGCCCTTTTCATGCATCAATTTACTTTATTAAAATGGTATTATACCTTAGTAAACTTCTTTCTTATACATGTACAACAATTAAGAATGCTGCGTAAAACTTTGCATGTATCCTAAATTGATATACATTTTTAAAAAACATTTTAAATGAGCAAATGTAGGGCTGTCAAAATGAATGCTTTAAAGGGGTCCTATTATGATTTTTTTTCAATCATGTTGTATTTTTTAGTGCTTCCATATGGAGTCTACTGACAAATATAAGTTTGAACTATATGCTACTGTGTATTAGAAATGGCAACAGTGGAGGATTCATGTGCATGTACAAGCCAGTCTGCCCAACAACAAGAGGATAGAGAAAAAGAAGGAACCTTTTGACTACAATGGCGGACTTGCGCAAAGCTCTTCCGGTAACACTTTACCATATATGTAGGTATTCGCTGAAGTCATCAATGGGAAAAATGTCAATAATGGGGAACATTTGAAATGGCTTGTTAGGTGGAAGTACGAAAGAAGGAAATATTGTTTTATAAATGTCTCCGCCTTGCCGCGATGGTTTGATTTTAAAATTTCGGGACTTATGCAGCTCCCAAATAAACAAAAAC
The DNA here is from genome assembly GCF_033978785.1 of Entelurus aequoreus. Lineage (NCBI taxonomy): Eukaryota > Metazoa > Chordata > Actinopteri > Syngnathiformes > Syngnathidae > Entelurus > Entelurus aequoreus. The sequence goes on along the minus strand of NC_084735.1, from coordinate 64,910,649 downwards.
AGGTACAAATAGGTAAGAAAAGTTGGTTTTGCATTATAAGTCCCCTTTAAAGTGGATGCATCCATTATTAATTCAATTAAAAAACAAAAGTAAATCTAATTGACCCATCTTCGGCGCAGAATGACTCAAAATCCCTGAAATGACTCTGGCAACACATATCAGGCAGTTTATCCAAGTAGTGAAAATGTTGTGCACGTGCAAATGTGCAGTTGATCCGTTAGTGACAGGCCGCAAAACCGAACTAGTCAATATGGAACACGCTAAACGCACAATGATCCTCTCCATGGGAAATTTGAGTACACAAAATAATGACAGCAAAGCCGACCAACATACATTTTTACAGAGATTCTGCAGGAAGGAGTATTTTTCCATCTTAAAATAGCACTTGAATAACAAGTTAAGGACTAACAGGTTGACATTAATGCAGATAACTGTTAGTTTATAGAAACAGTAGGTCTGCTACGATTAGTCGGCATAGATAACCATGTCGATTATAAAAATTATCAACAAAAATGTGTTATTGTTGACAGTCGCTTAATAAAATATCAATTGATAGACCGGCAGGAATTTTTACACTTTTATTCCTTTAGGTAAATCATTGCAGCTAAATAACCCTAACAGTACTGGATTCAATACAATTCGATTCAATTATTTGTTTAAAATAGGGGCCGCACATACTAATGGACATAAAATAATACATTATATACATTACATACATAAAATGTAATTATGTCAGGTCTTAGCCAAAGGCTAATTTCAGACATGTTGGTGTGTACATACAATCAAATAACAATAACATTAACAATACAAACACAGAACAGTCAGGATCACCATTACAGATTCATTAACATTCAGGTAATTAAATAAGAGTTCAAAAACCAGGTAAATACTTCAAAAAAAAATAAAACAATGAAAAGAAGAAAAAAAAAAGAATATTGTATTGCCATAATGTATTGCAAATACTTTTTGCACTGAATGTCATGTTTACAGGACATCTTGCACTTTACTTTAGGTCTGTTAATTTATTTTTCACTGTCATAATGTATTTATTAACTAAAGCAAAACCACTAATCTCCCAGTAATTTATGTTTCTTTTGTTACACTTTAATTTACTATCATGAGTTTTAAAATAAATTATAATTAACGTGAAACTCAAACATTAACAATAATCGTTGACTATATTTGACTATAGTTGACTTTTCAAAAAAATAATTGCTGACTAGTCGACTATTCAAATAATTGTTAGTTGCAGCCCTAAAAAACAGTTTTTATGTTAACATGAACATGATTAAGTGTTACACATTAGGTGTTACATGTTAAGTGCATATATATTCTTTTTTTTCTTGACTCTTTGCTCATCAAAAGTACAACACAATTAATATATATTGAAATGAGTGATATTTATTCCTGATCAATTGAAATTAATACACTGAGCCCTGTGATTAATCTGTTTAAAAATACCGGGCACTCATCTTCCAGCACAGTTTTTTTTTCCTGATAATAATAATCAACATTATTCTTCTGTTCTTTTTAAGGCACTTGAGTACCTTTTGTGGTCAAGCCTGAGTTTAGAGCCATACATCCATGTCATGACTGCTAAACATCTTCCATGGATTGTCACACTCTACTGTACTGTATGTCACTGTTACTATGCCAACCAGGTTTCTCTGCAGGCAGAGGTAAGAAATGACACTTTTGGATCACTTTGGTCTCTATAATCAATAGTGCTGTTTACTATACCTAATCGTATTTGTGCTTTTAAATGCTATCAGGAATTTGCCAGGAGAGCTCTTGGAAAAATCAACAACCTCGCGGAGCAGGAGAAGCAGGATGGTGGTCCTGCCACTCAAGAGACTCAGATGACTTATAGAGAGGCCTCTATCAAGGCACTAAACAAGCTTTCATTTCATTATATTATTATTACTACTACTTTTTGCTATAGTATGCTTCAATCGTAGTCCAAAACCGAAAATGATAATTTTTCTTCCAGCTAGCCACCCAGATGTTCAAGCGTGCCGTGTTTGAGACCAGGAGGAAACCCAAGCATTATATCACAATCAAGACCAAAACTACCCTGAAGGACTTTCCAAATGTATGTAAAATCTGTAAAATCTTAGCGTACATGCATTCTGTAATATAGTATTCTCACCCCTAGAACAACAGCTGCCTGACAAAAATGGCTTTGTTTGTCGTTGACATTTGAACCAAATATGTGCCGTAGATACCATGGCCTCGTAACGCCACAGAGCGAATGCTGATGGGCCTCTTTGACTGCAGTGCAGCCCAGTTCTTGGGCATTTGTGAAGCTCTGTGGGACAGCTCCATGCGCCCGCTGCAGACGAGGATACCGGATGAACTGGAGTTGCAAGAAGTGGTCCTGGAACTCTTTTCTGCTGGCATTGGTATATTATCTGGTCAGTACAAATCAATGCTGGTAGCATAGTTGGACATTAAAGAGGATTTATAATGGAACAGTGACTTATCAACTGATTGATTACACATATTTGTGGCTGGAGTGCCTGCCCAACCATTAAGTGTGAAATTACACAATTACGTTTTTTTCTTTGAGATTCCTATGTCAAAAATGTGTGACTTGACAGCTAACTTGGCAAAGAGCAGCCATTTTCCATTATCAAAATCCACTACATGGAATCAATATCATGTTAAAACCAAAAGCCAAGCAAAACTGAATTTTGGTTGTATGATCGTTACATTACACGGCCATGTTATCGTGTTCTATTTTATCTTGACTTGACTGTCGGGCGTACCGCCTGGCATCTGTATTTTCTTAGCTTTGAGGTTAATTCTCCTTTTTGTTAGGACTCAGACTGAAGTTTTTTGTGTGAATCCTGTTTTTTCAGCGTGCTCACATCCCAAAACTGGCTGCTCTGAACAGGGGTGTTTAAAGGGGTTTTGCCCAGCTCTTTGGGTTGAGACACCTAGGAACTATTTTATTCTATTAAAAAATTGACATATGTCCCAAAAGTGTCACTCTCCGTACTAAATGTTTGTATATTGTACTTTCAAGGAGTGGCTAGTACTAGTGATCAAAAGCGTAGCGATCAGCCATGTGTGCCTCTCAGTGCGCTGACCACAACAACGACACTAATGGAATCAGCAATTGCGGGTAAGTCATTGTTGAATGTGTCACACAACAAAGTTAAAGGTACCCTATCTATTTTGTTTCCATTGAATCATTGTCTTGCTACAGGAGAAAACAAAGTGCCCATCACTGCTGCCGTGAGGTTCATCAAGTTGATGTATCAGTACAAGCAACCGGAAGCTTTTGCTGAACACGCCAGTCCGATGCTGCAGATTCTGTCTGTAAGTAGCATTTTTTGCATGAGAAAAAAGTGTGTTATATTGCAAATGTCTTGAAGAAAGCTGGTTGTGTATGTCAGGCGGTGGAGGGCCCTTCGTTCAGGAAGGCAGAACATGAACTCAACTTAATCAATGGTTTCAACACTCTTAAAGCTTACCAGAGGCGACGGATTAAAGAGGACGTCAACACTGGTACGCATAGTTATTGTTAATGCCAACGTTTAGTCAAAATGTCTGTTTTTTTATGGCAAGCTCCTATCTGGTATTTTAATTTAAATAATAACATGATCTCGTTTTTCAACAGAAAGAAACAAGTGGTGCCTTGATGGCATCATTAGCCTGACAGAGACTATGCACAAGGCTGTTTGTGGTTATGCCCCTGTAAGTTCATAAAGCAGCTTGTAAATCTTGTAGTTTCATGCGTTTTTGCGCTCGGCTGTAAAGAGTGCTGGACCTGTGCATGTACTGTATATATACACAGGTGAAACAAACAAAATATATATTGTGCAGTTTATTTCAGCAATTACATTTACAAGGTGAAACTAATATATGACATAGACTCATAAAATGCAACTCAGTTATTTCAAGCCTTTTTTTGATATCATTTTGAGGATTAAGGTTTACAGTTTATGAAAACCTCAAATTAAAATTCTCTGAAAATTTGGGGTTTTCAAAAACTGTAAGCCATTATCATCAAAATTATATAAAGGCTTGACAGCTCTCACTTTGTTTGTAATGAGTTTATTCACATTTTAGTTTCACATTTTAAGTTGAATTGCTGACATGAATAGATTTTTGCACTATATTCAAATGTTTTGAGTTTCACCTGTACATACACAAATGTGTTTTGTAGAAGGCACGACCAGATGTGGAACTGGTTTGGGATGTTTTGCTCTTTCTGTGGGGGAAGCTGAAGTTGGTGATAGTGATGGATGAGCTCACAAACCCAGAGCTCACACAGGACCACGACAAGGTAACACCTCAGCGCTTTGTTTAATCGGATAAACATTGTTTGATTTGTTCTGCTTTGTCCACTGCTTGATGCACATTCTCTTTATACCTATGCAGTGGGCATGGTGTCTATCCATGCAGTGTGATGTGGCCTTCGCCTGTGACCTGGCAACAATTGACTGCTTAAGGACAGCTGAGATGATCCACAGCGTGGTCTTACTGCTAGAGAGTGCAGCTGATCGCAGTAAGAATTGTTAAGATGCGTATGACAATCCTGACGAGTACTTTTCTATATATGTTACTGTATACATGTTTTACTTTTAAAACCCTAATTATTTCTCTTTAATTACATGTGAAGAAGTCAAAAGTGATGGTGAAAAGACAGATTCGTTTCTTCAGGTATTTTGTTTTTGCATTGTTCTTTTGATAAGATTATGTATGTGCTGCCAACCATTTGCATAACCTTTACATCACTTCCTGAAGATTGTGCGGAGAAAAACAGTACAATGTGTGCATTTACAGGGGTCATGTAAAGATCTTCTTAAGAAAGTGTGTGAGGTAGTGGCAATGGGTTCCCAGGCTCTGGTCAAGTGTGTGGTCACACTAATGCCCCAAGATGGCTCTGCAGTCACCGATACAGCTTACCTGGTACCGTACATGTTGTTTGCAACACTATTTTTGCATCAACTATGTCCCATATGTCATGACTGGATGATTGTCCTTTTTAGAAGACAGAAGAGGAAAGCAAAGAGGATAAAAGGAATGAAGAAAATGACTCAGATTTTAAAGAGTCTCGGTCCAGCCCCTCTTCACAAATGTCCTTGCTTGCCATAGACCTTCTTCTTGAACTAACCATTGTCCACCATCGGGCTTCTCTTAAGTTAACACAACTGAATGAAGGTGAGCCTGACTTGCAAAATCCTTAAGTACTCCCCTGTCATTGATATATTGTTTTATTATTACAGGCACAGAGTCTGATCTGTTGGACAAGATCAAGAAGAACAAAGTGTCCAAAGCACTTTTTCTGAGTCAGAAAGCTTTGCTGTTGTATGACAAGATAAAGTCAAAGGATTCCAGTGACATCAAGAGTCTTTTAGAGGTTTTTCGCACACATTCATACCGTATGTATGGTGTGTATATATAGTGATTTATGCTGATATTGTCTGTGTTCTGTTAAAATCACTCCCTCCAGGAAGCCTGCACTTTAATAGAGAAGGCAGTGATAGAAGAGAGAAAACTGTACATTGCCAACAACCCAAAGTATACACTTGAAAATGAAGGCAACATTGTGGGGGAAGAGGAACAGGAAAGCCCTCCCCCTCCTCCTATTTTGATCTACCGCACTAACCGCTCCTTCACCTTTGCTCCTGCACCATACCATATGGAGGAACAAGTGAGATTCCCTTTTTATTTTTATCAAGTTAAAGTATAATGCACCAAATTCATCCCCTTCTTACGTCAATCAAGGTTTGCTGGTATCAACTCTGTGGCCGTGCAGCTGAGGGCATCAACCTTAAAGTTCGTCTCGGAGACTGCAGCTTAGCAGGAACTGGAAATTTTGTATGGCATTTTTGTGCACATAATGTCCCCTTAGACGCATGTTATAAGAAAAACACGTTTTTCCAGATACCAGCAGTCTCTGGCGAGTGGGAGCTGAAGGTGGAGGGGCTTGAACCCAACCAGAAGTATGTTTTTGCTTTAGCGGCATACAACAGTCAAGGGAAGTTACTGGGAAACAACATAGGAGGGACCAGTGTCCCACTGATGGCATCCATGCCGCAGTCACTGCTCTCCACATGGGCTCATTTGGCACAGGTACGCTCTTTTGTGACACTTTGCTGTCCTTATATGTCTTACCAAATTTACATGGGGGAAAGGGGGCTAGATGTCACATTTTTTACTCTATAGGTTTGATTCCAGGGGCTGATTTAGGATTGAAGAAAATACAGGGCTCTGTCCAAAACCTACTCAGTGGCCTAGTGGTTAGAGTGTCCGCCCTGAGATCGGTAGTTTGTGAGTTCAAACCCCGGCCGAGTCATACCAAAGACTATAAAAATGGGACCCATTGCCTCCCTGCTTGGCACTCAGCATCAAGGGTTGGTTAAATCACCAAAAATGATTCCCGGGCGCGGCCACCGCTGCTGCCCACCAGGGGATGATCAAGGGTGATGGGTCAAATGCAGAGAATAATTTCGCCACACCTAGTGTGTGTGTGACAATCATTGGTACTTTAACTTTAAAAGACGAGTGATGGATTTTCTAATATGCACTTTTTTTGAAAATTATATGGCATCTCAACTTTCAAATTCTAACCACCGCAAAGGGGTCATTTTATGCTAAACTAACTTTTCTCACCTATTGGCACCTGCTTTTGGGATCTGCATAAGTCCCAATTAGCTACCGCTAACTCCAGTGAATTCTTCATTAAAACAATTTTCAATAGTCATTGTCATGATCCGTTCGGTGCCTGTTTCATGTCTTTGGTTTTGAGTTTTGTATTATGTTTATTGTCTATTTCCGTTTTTCCGCGCTCCCTCATTTGTTTACTGTGTGGCTGCTAGGAGCTCTAATTGATTTCACTCCTCCCTCTGATTAGTTCAGAGGGAACTAATCAACTAGCTCACTAATCAGATAGCTTTATACACCCGTGTCACCCTCCCTGCCTTTGGGAGGTCATTGTTTGCTATTGCGACATGTTATGTTTGGTGGAACCTCTCTCGACAACAGTATTTATTATGCTAGCTTCTCGCTACTCCCTTTGTTTGTATGTATTACCCATTTAGTTTATTTTTTTCTTCCAAGCAATTTGCTCGTATTTTGCCATATATTGTTAAGGATTAAGGGTCCCTGCAGGCCGGTTCTGCCGCCTCCTGCCCTTCCTTTTGCATCATGGGGGAACACCTCCTTCACCCAAATGCAACAGTCGTTCATATATTAAATTTAAGCCATTGAAGCTCGAGGTTTTTTCTAATTTTCAAAATCATTGTAAATAACAGACTATCAAAAAAAAAAAAAAATTAAAAATCTATCTATCTATCTATCTATCTATCTATCTATCTATCTATCTATCTATCTATCTATCTATCTATCTATCTATCTATCTATCTATCTATCTATCTATCTATCTATCTATCTATCTATCTATCTATCTATCTATCTATCTATCTATGTAAACTGGTTGGGCAAACTCCCATGCACCCTCAAGGACCCTGCTGAGAGTATAGAGCTAGTCCACAGTTCCACAACCAGGACGAAAACTACACTGTTCCTCCTGAATCCGAGGTTCGACTATCCGGCGTAGCCTCCTCTCCAGTACACCTGAATATACCTTACCGGGAAGGCTGAGGAGTGTGATCCCACGATAGTTGGAACACACCCTCCAGTTCCCCTTCTTAAAGAGAGGAACCACCACCCCGGTCTGCCAATCCAGAGGTACCGCCCCCGATGTCCATGCGATGCTGCAGAGTCTTGTCAACCAAGACAGCCCCACAACATCCAGAGCCTTAAGGAACTCCGGGCGGATCTCATCCACCCCCGGGGCCTTGCCACCGAGGAGCTTTTTAACTACCTCAGCAACCTCAGCCCCAGAAATGGGAGAGCCCACCACAGATTCCCCAGGCACTGCTTCCTCATAGGAAGACGTGTTGGTGGGATTGAGGAGGTCTTCGAATTATTCCCCCCACCGATCCACGACATCCGCAGTTGAGGTCAGCAGAACACCATCCGCACCATACACGGTGTTGACAGTGCACTGATTCACCTTCCTGGGCGGAGGATGGTGGTCCAGAATCGCTTCGAAGCCGTCCAGAAGTCGTTTTTCATGGCTTCCCCGAACTCCTCCCATGTCCGAGTTTTTGCCTCTGCGACCGCTGAAGCCGCACACCACTTGGCCTGTCGGTATCTGTCCGCTGCCTCCGGAGTCTTATGAGCCAAAAGAACCCGATAGGACTCCTTCTTCAGCTTGACGGCATCCCTCACCGCCGGTGTCCACCAACGGGTTCTGGGATTACCGCCACGACAGGCACCAACTACCTTGCGGCCACAGCTCCAATCAGCCGCCTCGACAATAGAGGTGCGGAACATGGTCCAGTCGGACTCAATGTCCAGCACCTCCCTCGTGACATGTTCAAAGTTCTTCCGGAGGTGGGAATTGAAACTCTCTCTGACAGGAGACTCTGCCAGACGTTCCCAGCAGACCCTCACAATGCGTTTGGGCCTGCCAGGTCTGTCCAGCATCCTCCCCCACCATCGCAGCCAACTCACCACCAGGTGGTGATCTGTAGAAAGCTCCGCCCCTCTCTTCACCCGAGTGTTCAAAACATGAGGCCGCTAATCCGATGACACAACTACAAAGTCGATCATGGAACTGCGGCCTAGGGTGTCCTGGTGCCAAGTGCACATATGGACACCCTTATGTTTGAACATGGTGTTTGTTATGAACAATCTGTGACGAGCACAAAAGTCCAATAACAAAACACCACTCGGGTTCAGATCCGGGTGGCCATTCTTCCCAATCACGCCTCTCCAGGTTTCACTGTCGTTGCCAACATGAGCGTTGAAGTCCCCCAGTAGGACAAGGGAATCACCCGGGGGAGCACTTTCCAGTACTCCCTCGAGTGTATCCAAAAAGGGTGGGTACTCTGAACTGCTGTTTGGTGCGTAAGCACAAACAACAGTCAGGACCCGTCTCCCCACCCGAAGGCGGAGGGAGGCTACCCTCTTGTCCACTGGGTTGAACTCCAACGTGCAGGCTTTGAGCCGGGGGGCAACAAGAATTGCTACCCCAGCTCGTCGCCTATCACTGCGTGCAACGCCAGTGTGGAAGAGAGTGCAGCCCCTCTCGAGAGAACTGGTTCCAGAGCCCTTGCTGTGCGTCGAGGTGAGTCCGACTATATCCAGCCGGAACTTCTCTACCTCGGGCACTAGCTCAGGCTCCTTCCCCCCCAGCGAGGTGACGTTCCACGTCCCAAGAGCTAGCTTATGTAGCCGAGGTTCAGACCGCCAAGTGCCCTGCCTTCGGCTTCCGCCCAGCTCACATTGCACCCGACCTCTATGGCCCCTGCTATGGGTGGTGAGCCCATTGGAGGGGGGACCCACGTTGCCTCTTCGGGCTGTGCCCGGCCACCAGGCGCTCGCCATCGTGCCCCAACTCCGGGCCTGGCTCCAGAGGGGGGCCCCGGTGACCCGCGTCCGGGCGAGGGAAATCTGAGTCCTTGTTGATGCATTCCCATAGAAGTCTTCGAGCTGCTCTTTGTCTGATCCCTCACCTAGGACCTGTTTGTCTTGAGAGACCCTACCAGGGGGCATGAAAGCCCCCGGACAACATAGCTCCTAAGATCATTGGGACACGCAAACTCCTCTACCACGGTAAGGTGGCAGCTGAGAGAGGAGTCTATCTACATATATATATATATATATATATATATATATATATATATATATATATATATATATATATATATATATATATATATATATATATATATATATATATATATATATATATATATATATATATATATATATATATATATATATATATATATATATATATAATGTATATATATATATGTATATGTATATATATATATATATGTATATGTATATATATATATGTCTATGTATGTATATATGTGTATATATATATGTATGTATATATATACCGTATGTATATATATGTATGTATGTGTGTGTGTGTATGTACAGTATATATATATATATATATATATATATATATATATATATATATATATATATATATATATATATATATATATATATATATATATATATATATTTATATATATATATATATATATATATATATATAAATATATATAAATATATATTATATATATATATATATATATATGTATATATATATATATATATACATATATATATGTATATATATATACATATACATATATTTATATATATATATATGTATATGTATATGTACAGTATATTTATATATATACATATATGTATATATATATATACATACATATATGTATATGTAATCACTGCTATGTTGAAATTGTAACTAATATTGATACTGTTGTTGATAATATTCATTTTTGTTTCACTACTTTTGGGTTGTTCTGTGTCGTGTTTGTGTCTCCTCTCAATTGCTCTGTTTATTGCAGTTCTGAGTGTTGCTGGGTCGGTTTTGGAATTGGATTGTATTGTTATGGTATTGCTGTGTATTGTTTTGTTGGATTGATTAATAAAAATTTAAAAAATATATATATATATATTTTTTTAAATAAAAAAAATTTAAAAAAATGATTTTTTTAAAAATGAGAATCGATTCTGAATCGCGCAACGTGAGAATCGCGATTCGAATTCGAAACAATTTTTTCCCACACCCCTAATGTATATATATTTATATATACATATTAAAAAAGGAAAATACCTAAAATACCTACCTTTTTTCTTTTTTTTTCTAAAGACACTCTGACACATTGTGACAACCAACCCCATGAAGGGGATATTTTTTATACGCAATGCGGTTGGTTTTCAAAATGTTATTTTCATGACTAAAATCATTCATAACTTAATATTGTCATAATCTTCCCTGACAGTTTAGATTTATATATATACCTTCCTGTGTCTGGCGTATTTTTGTTCCATAATAATCAAAACTATAGCTTTTCGTTTGCACTTTCTAAGAGTAACAATTGTTTTGATACAAACCCATCGTGTAAAATTAGAGGACAAATACCCCTCACCTCAAGTTCAACTGCCTTATTCGAGAGAAGACAATGTAGATAAGCTTTATTGTCAATTGTGTAAATTTCCAGAAAAGTACTCTTTTTATTTGCCTCCCTTTACAGGTGGCATTCCACACCAAACAATACACCATCGCAAAGAGCGCCTGTAAAGAATTATGGGATCACTACACCCTCTCTGATAGTGGGCCACAGAGCCCACGGAAAAGAATTGCTTCAACAGTGTGAGGATAAAAGACCGATAAATATCTAAAGTTTGGTCTTAGCTCATCTCATTTGACTCCTATCCCATTTTAAGGCTGCATTTGAAGGCTCTGGAAAGCTCATCTCCTCTCCTGTGTCAGCTCTTCCTCACGTCTATCTTCATTGAGACAGACATCAACATTCAGCAGCATTCTCTTCTCTGTGACTGGGGCAGCATCTGCGGACTATTTGTCTGGAAACAGGTAATTTTAAATCATCCATCCCATCCATCCATTTCCTACCGCTTATTCCCTTCGGGGTCGCGGGGGGCGCTGGAGCCCATCTCAGCTACAATCGGGCGGAAGGCGGGGTACACCCTGGACAAGTCGCCACCTCATCGCAGGGCCAACACAGATAGACAGACAACATTCACACTCACATTCACACACTAGGGCGGGGGTCGGCAACCCGCGGCTCTAGAGCCGCATGCGGCTCTTTAGCGCCGCCCTAGTGGCTCTCTGGAGATTTTTCAAAAATGTATGAAGAATGGAAAAAGATGAGGGGAAAAAAAATCAATTTTTTTGTTTTAGTATGGTTTCTGTAGGAGGACAAACATGACACAAACCTCCCTAATTGTTATAAATCACACTGTTTATATTAAACACGCTTCACTGATTCGAGTATTTGGCGAGCGCCGTTTTGTCCTACTAATTTTGGCCGTCCTTGAACACACCGTATAGTTTGTTTACATAACTTTCTCCGACTTTCTAGGACGTGTTTTATGCCACTTCTTTTTCTGTCTCATTTTGTCCACCACACTTTTAATGTTGTGCATGAGTGTACAAAGGTCAGTTTTGTTGATGTTATTGACTTGTGTGGAGTGCTAATCAGACACATTTGGTCACTGCATGACTGCAAGCTAATCGATGCTAACATGCTATTTAGGCTAGCTATATGTACATATTGCATCATTATGCCTCATTTGTAGCTGTATTTGAGGTCATTTAGTTTCCTTTAAGTCCTCTTAAATAGATTTATATCTCATGACACATGTAATATGGCTTTTAATTTTTTGCGGCTCCAGACAGATTTGTTTTTGTATTTTTGGTCCAATATGGCTCTTTCAATATTTTGGGTTGCCGACCCCTGCACTAGGGCCAATTTAGTGTTGCCAATCAACCTATCCCCAGGTGCATGTCTTTGGAGGTGGGAGGAAGCCGGAGTACCCGGAGGGAACCCACGCAGTCACGGGGAGAACATGCAAACTCCACACAGAAAGATCCAGAGGCCGGGATTGAACTCACGACTACTCAGGACCTTCGTATTGTGAGGCAGACGCACTAACCCCTCTTCCACCGTGCTGCCGATTTTAAATCAGTGTTGTAAAAAATATTAACAACTGAGTGAACATATTGTGCTTTTTACTTGTATTATTGTTTATTTTAAAGGGACAATGCCCCTTGATGAACACAATAACACACCAGAGGTTGTGTAAATATGCCGGATTAAAGGGTCAAGCGGTAGAAAATGGATGGATGGATAGCAAATATGCAAATTTCCATCTGCTGTCTTTCTAAACAAAAATAGAGTGACACAGCAACACAATATAATAAAATAGATAAAATGCCAGAGCATAGCAACAGTTTTGAAATAGGTTAAAAATGTTCACGTTTGGTTTCCTTGTAACCATGCTTTTAGTTTTACCTTGAAGGTATCAATTTAGTGTGTTTCTCTCCCTGATTGGGACTGAGGGCTGTTCCAGATTTGTACGCCTTTTCTAGAATGTTTTGTGTAACGGTGGTTTTTCTGTGTTGCACCTCACAGTCACCTCTAGCTTCTGACTTGGTGCCAAGTCATGTGGCTCTTCTTTTATTATAGTATTCTGTAACAGGGGCTTGGAGCATGTCCATGTCAGAATTAGAATCAGATATGATTCTAATTCTGACATTTTATCAATTACGCCAAATAGCGAAAGTGAAACCGCTTCTATCAGGACATGATCTCGAGAAATTAATCCACGCCTTTATCTCGACTCGTTTAGACTACTGCAATGCCCTGTATGTAGGTATTAGCCAGGCCTCCCTCGCCCGCCTGCAGCTTGTGCAGAACTCTGCTGCTCGTCTGCTAACACAGACCCGCAGACGTGAGCACATCACTCCTATATTAGCGTCCCTTCACTGGCTCCCTGTGCGTTACAGAATCAATTTTAAACTCCTTTTATTTGTTTTTAAATGTCTAAACAACCTCACGCCAACATATCTCTCCGACCTCCTTCAGCCTTACTGCCCCACCCGATCCCTAAGATCAGCCGATCAGCTGCTACTGACGGTCCCGGACACAAGGCTGAAGCTTAGAGGTGACAGAGCTTTCGCTGCTGCTGCTCCCAAGCTCTGGAACGACCTACCTCTGAGTGTTAGACAAGCCTCCTCTCTTCCTGTTTTTAAATCTCTCTTAAAAACATACTTTTATTCCATGGCTTTTAACACTGAGTGATATCCATCCTGCAATGGCGCCCCATAATACACCTGCTGTGAACCTGTTTTTATGTTTTTATATTATTATTATTATTTTTTTATCGTGTTCTGTTTGTGTTGTGTTGTGTTTGCTCGGTTCTCGTATTATTTTTAACCTGCCCATTGTACAGCACTTTGGCTACCCCTGTGGTAAATTTTAAATGTGCTTTATAAATAAAGTTGATTTGATTTGAGTTGAATAATGGCCAAGTATGTTTACCACACAAGACATTTGACTTGTTAGACCGTGCTCTCTTTGTTCAATGCATACATTTATAATACAAAATAGCACTTTTGAATACTTTCAGGTTTTCATAGTGTAAACACATTTTTCTAAAACTTTACAATGACGATAAAATGAAGGTTTTCTGTCAAATATTTTAATTGCTCTTTTATACTGTTGTTCTATAAGTTTTAAAACAGTGTGCCTGCTAACAACGCCATACAGTAAAAAAAAAAAAATTCCGCATCAGATGTTAATGGTTCGCATTTTTTAAAACATTTTGTAACATTTAAATTAATTCTGTTCCTGACTTTTATTATAAGTTTCTCAATGGAAAAAATATCCAGAATAACTCCAGGATATTTGAAGTGAGAGATTAGTT